>NW_027671760.1:600000-866000 GCF_964165515.1 Mesoplodon bidens
CTAATTTCCCTTAGAATCATCATACTTAAATCCACTCATTATGCTGCTACTGGCCTTATATACATTGATTTCACGTCTGAGTGATATTCCGTTGTACAAAATTACCACAAGTTCTTTATGCATTTCTGTTTTTCCTGGGATATTTTAGGTGTACCAAAGTTGAGGTTCTTGTATGCAGAGCAGCCCTAAACTTTGGGGTGCCTGTGTCTTATTGATATTTAGTCTTCCGAAGTTATATGCCCATGAATTGAAGTCCCCTTTGCTCGGGGGCTTTGTATTTTAGATGTTTTAGTTAACAGCATACACTTCTTCAGAGTGGCTCTTGGATATTTATACCCCACCCATCAGCGTGACTTGGCTCCCTGTTTTCCATGGCCTCTCCTGCATTTCTGGTTTGTACACATTTTTTGGATGGCCTT
Source organism: Mesoplodon bidens (assembly GCF_964165515.1). Lineage (NCBI taxonomy): Eukaryota > Metazoa > Chordata > Mammalia > Artiodactyla > Ziphiidae > Mesoplodon > Mesoplodon bidens. The sequence goes on from NW_027671760.1 coordinate 600,420, forward strand.
ACTGAGCAGTGGAAATTGAGACTTCTTTGTTGTGCAGATATGCATTTCCCTCTTGCTTGGTTGGCCAAAAACTGTGTCTGTGTTTTTTTTCTGAAGATATTCACGAAAAAAACGTATACACCCTTTTGCCCAACTGCATCACTTTATAAATTCTGCTGCTTTTCATATGCTTTAACTGTGTGTAGAATCTACCTTTTGAAATCTGTTGCCTGCAATTCTGCCTCTCATTCAGATCCTCTTCGTTGCCTTACCTGAATATATTTTTGGACGTTTGTTATCGTTTATATCTTTGCAGGTCTTTGAATTGTCTGCTCCTGAGCTGCATTTTGCAACTCGCTTTTTTTTGTGTGCTGTATGCCAAACCATTGGATTGCTTCCGGCCCAATTCTGGTTCTGGGGAGGCAGGCTGAGCCTTTGGTTAATTCTTCTTCTAATAGGAAATTAGAGTGACATGTTCCTGTCAAAACTCCTACAGCTAATCTCTCATTGGTTCCCCCTCTTCCCATTTATCCTCTGCACAAATTGAAAACTGTGTAAAACAGGAGGTTAAAGGTGCTGATTCTCCAAGTGGGGAGATTGTTAGTAATGTGGCTGGAATGGCGAAACCCAGCACCAGGAGATCAAAAATGAGGTGCATTTTAGACACCTTTCCTGAGCACACGGTGTACATTCATCTCAGTTTCCCAGGCATGTTTTCGCTGTCAGAAGATTCCCTTGAACCGGCAGATTTGGGACCCATGGAATGGGTACCAGGCAGTATTACTTTAAAAGGTCTGCATTTTCTCACCAAGCCTCTCTAACATCTCTTAGCGTGCATAGATTCCAGCCTTATATATAATCCTGCTGTGGGTCTACATGTGTTCAATCCATGTTACATCGTAGCCCTTCAACAAAAGTTGTAAGAATTTTTGTCTGTCTCACTGTTTTTATAAATATTTTTAAATTTATTTTTATATTGGTTACAGCTGATTTTCAAAGCTCTGTTTTTTGCTGCTGTACATCCACTTGATTCACGTACTGTGAGACAACAATAAATTCCTTTTCAGATGCTTACCAGTCATATGTATTATTTTCCAGTGACTTGAGTGGGCTGAGTGCAGTTCTTTGAGGTACCGTGTAGGCCTTGTCAGTTATTCAATTTGGTACTTGGAATGGTATCTTTGCTAATTTCAAACTCCTGGATAATACCTCACCATTCCCCACCTTTCCCATTTAGCAGCCTTATGTCTATTTTCTACATATTTGACTATGTTTCTGTATTGTAATTTATTTCATGTGTAGCCATTTTTGATTCCACCTTTAAGTGACATCTTATGATATGTGTCTTTTTCTTTCTGACATATGTCACTTAGAATGATCGTATGTAACTCCTCCAGAGTTGTTCCAACTGGCCTTATTTCATTGATTTCTGGATGAGTCATATTCGACTCTACATAAGTACCCCATCTCTTTTATCCATTTTATCCTTCCAGGGACATTTAGGTTATATCCAAGTTGAGGCCCTTTTTAACAGAGAGGTGGTAAACGTTGGGGTGCCTGTTTTCTGTCGATTGTTGTTTTTCCCAAGGTATACGCCCATGAGTGCAAGTGCCCTATGCTCTGTAGCTCATTTTTTAGATGTTTTAGCAAACACAATACACTTCTCCAGAGTGGCCGTTGGCAAATTACATTTCCACAATCAGCCTCACAGGGCTCCCTTTTCTCCTCGCCCTGTCTTGCATTTCTGGTGTTTACACTTTATGTGGATGGCCCTTCTGACTGATGTGAAGTGATACATTTTGTAGTATTGATTTCCAGTGTCCACCTGTTTGGTTGGATAAAAAGTGTGTATGGCCTTTACTTGAATATATTCAGAAAAAATGCATATGCCCTGTTTGGCCAACTGTGTCATTGACGATGTTCAGACCCTTTTCTTGAGCTTTAACGGGGAGTCCTTTCTACCTGTTCAAATATGTTTTCTGCCACTCTCCCTTGCTTACAAGTCCTTTTCTGTGACTTACCTCAAGACATTTTTCGACGATAGATATTTTCAACTCTGCAGTTTCATGAATTTTAGTGACCCTGAGTTCCATTATTCAACTTGTGTTTATGGAAACTGGACACAAAACAGCGGGATTTCCTCTAGCCCTATTCTGTTTGCGTGGGCAATTCTAGCCTTTGATGAATTTGTCTTCCAGATTGGAAATTAGAGTGGCATGTGCCTGTCCGAACACCTAAGACTTGTCTCTAAATTTTTCTCATCTGTCCGCTTCATCCTCTGGACAAATTCCAAACTGTGTGCAAGAGGATGTTGACGGTGTTGATATCCCCAAGTGAGGAGGTTGTTAGGAAAGATGTTGGAGGGGTGAACCCAAGCACCAGGCGATGAGGAGATGAGGTGCCTTTTCCAAACTCTTTCCGATCAAATGGTTTACCATCCTCTAGGTGTGACAGGCATGTTTTAGCTGTAGGAAGGGTCCCGTGCATGTAAGGAGGACACCAGGGATTTTTCCACATCAGTGCCTCCCCAAACCACAAACTGGGGAATTTTTAAGCTACGGCTACACGCATGTCTATTAAGGGCATTGGGAAATAGGCAGAGCCCAAACTTTAGATGATTGAAATCTTCAGGGTCAGAAGTGCTCACCATCGGCTTTGCTTAGGTTACATTTTATCTGTCATTGATAGATGATGTCAATAAAAATATCTATTCTTTTTCAGATTATTTCCCCTTATAGGTTATTGCAAAATATTCAGTGTAGTTCCCTGTGCTATACAGTAGTTCCTTGTTGATGATCTATTTTATATATAGCAGTGTGTATGTGTTAAACCCAAACTGTTAATTTATCCCTTCTCCTACCTTTCCCCTTTGGTAATAATAAATTATAAGATTTTATACTTCTCAGAAATGGGGGAGCTGAAGAGAGGTATCATTTTCAATGGAAAAGCATTGAAAACACGATTGAAGCTTCAGCCAAGAGTATTCGATGTACATCCATGGAAATAAATCACTTCATTTCTCTAATGTTGACCTGACAAAGAAGACAAACGTCTTCACTGAACTTGCTTATAGGAAAGTGATGGAAATATCAAATGTAAGTCCTAGAATCATCTTATTTTACAAGAGCGTTATACACTGCTCTATGTTAACTACAGTTTGGCTCACACATCTGTTCATTGAAGTTACAATGTTCTCAATTTCTGTTACTGATCCTCCAGAGTGGACCCCAACAGGAGTCCCCGTGCCCAGTGTCATTGGAGCCAACAGATCAAGACTGAGTTTGGTTCAGAAGCAAAGGAAACATTATTTTGAAAACAGAAAGGAGAGGTGTGAGCGTGCACTCCCCCATGGGCTGTGGGCTGGGCTGCTGTGTAGGGATCCAGGCAGTGTCAGTGGGAGGGAGGGGATGGAGATCTCGAGGGCTGGTTTGGCTGCAGCTCAGGCTCTATGCCGCAGAGTCTGCATGGGACACCGCTAGCTGAGGTGTCGACCCAGCCATTCTGCACTAGGAAATCGGGTCTGAAGTGCCGGGTGTGGGACCTCTGCATGCTGAACCCTAGGAGCACGTGAAATTAGACAAAGCACAAAGGAAAAACAGGTTAGACTTTACTTTATTGCCCAGATTCTCTTTTTATCTCCCAGGAGTTTTTTTTTTTTTTTTTTCTTTTTTTTTTTTTTTCTTTTTGTGGTATGCGGGCCTCTCACTGTTGTGGCCTCTCCCGCCGCGGAGCACAGGCTCCGGACGCGCAGGCCCAGAGGTCATGGCTCACGGGCCCAGCCGCTCCGCGGCATATGGGATCCTCCCAGACCAGGGCACGAACCCGTATCCCCTGCATCGGCAGGCGGACTCCCAACCACTGCGCCACCAGGGAGGCCCCTCCCAGGAGTTTTTAATGAACGTTGCCGGAGATGAACACCTCCTCTGCTTTTTGTTCTGTTCCTCATTCTTGGGGTGTTGAGGGTGCAGACCCCTCTTTTGTAACTGCTTCATGCTGTGGTGGGAGCCCTGATACATGGGGGGAGGGGAAAACTTCTCCCCACCAGCCTCCAGGTGAGGTCGATTGTCCCAAGGCCTCCTGCCTCACTTTTCGTCTGCCTGAGCACCAGCATTGGAAGTGTTATAGATTCTAATGACCTTTAAGGGTCCAGGAAACAGATGTGCAGAGATGCTGCGGTGGCAGATTTCAGCCAACCCCACATTTGTTCGGCGACCTTAGGCTGACGTTTTTTGCCAGCCTAGATGCTCTGACCACTAGTTTGTGCTTTCTTTAATTAGGTCCCTGAATTAATGTACACACAGCACCATGTGTCAGAGCCCTGCCCGCACAACTCCCAGACAGTCAAGGGTCAGTGGTGATCCAGGACCATGACGTCCACTGAGTCAACTGCCTTTAGAAGTAGCCAGCAGTCCAGCCGGTCATATTGACCATCATCACCACGGTGTCTGTAGGGCTTTCTATGGTGAAAGCATGATATACGTTTCCCCCGCCAAGCTTATTAGCTCCCCTCTGGGTGCAGTAAGTCCTGCAAGCAGTAGTCTGCTCTTTCGGGGCACAGTCTTGTTGTTTTCTGAGAGAAACTCCAGGTCAAGTGATGGTCACTCGAGTCATTTTGGGCGCCTGTTGCCCCCGTTTGTCTCTCTGGATGTTGGAGTTGGAGGGCCTCCTCACTCAAGGTCAGTGTGTCCACAGAGCGACCCCTGCAACTTCAGGGCATGATGGGTGGTTAGGATCACCACGTGGGGTCCTTTTCCCTTAGGAGGGACCTGGCCTTGGGGGCTGCTGATTTTCAGCTTTTTAGATACCCCAGTATCCTGGCCTGATGAGTCGGTGGGCAAAGCCCTTGGTGACCATAGTTTATCATACCTGAAGGGCATTCTTGTGTTGCTCCATTTCAAGTGGTCCCAGTTTTTGCACTAAGCCTCAAAGGGCGATTAACCTATGACCGGGTATGTAAAGGTCAAAGGGTTTAGCTAAATTAGGGAGTTCCTGGGCAAGGGTCTGAATTGACTGCTCTTTCCATTCTTGAAAGGCTGCTTCTGGATTCTGTTCAAAAGGATCATCATCTTTTCATGTCAGTGTTTCATGTAGAGGCCCAGCTATTAGACTGTAGTTAGGGATCCAGATGCAGAAAACCTGGGCCTCCCCAGGAACCCCTAAGCTGTCTTCTAGTTTTAGAAGAGGTAAGGCTGCAAATGGCTTCTTCCCTATCCTGGGATTCGTTTCTCCGAATATCTGTGAGAATGAAGCCCAGGCATGTCACCTTAGCCTGGGATATTTGAGCCTTTTTCTTGGACACCTTCTATCCTTTCTTGGCTAGGTAGTTCAGAGGCGTCTTTAGTAGGCCTGGCGATCAGAATGTCCTCTGCATATTGAAGGAGGGTTCCCTTTTACAGAGGTAGAACTTTTAGGCCTTTAAAGGACATTACCCCAATGATGGTGTGGGGATTTTTGAACCACTGGGGAAGGATGGCCCAGCATTATTGCTTTGGTTGCATGTTGTGTCCTGCCACTCACAAGCCAACAATTCTTGTGACTCTGAGATGAATGGAACACAGAAGAAGGCATCATTGAAGTCTAATACAGAATGCCATGCCCTGGTGGATTGTAGAATGACCTGCAGGGTGTAGGAAATAGGAGCTACGGGATGTATATCCTCGGTGTCTTCACTGACTGTCCTTACATCCTTTACCAGGTCCCCAGCAGCCAATGGGACTCTCGTGGTCAGGCCAATCACAGGATATGGAGCTCACCTGGGCAGCACGCCCCACCGAACCGCCCACGGGGCTCTTGTGGTCAAGTCCCTCCCAGGGTATGGAGCTCACATGTGCAGTTACCCAGCAACCCATGGGGCTCTCATAGTCAGGCCCTTCCCAGGATACGGAGCTCCCCTGGGCAGGTACCCGAGCACGGCTGGACACACAGGAACTGTGCACATAGCCCACATTGCAGAGAACCTCCAGCTCACCTGTCGCTCACAGCTGACACAAAACGCCTCAGAGCAGGACTTGAACTAACAAAGAGCAGCCCTGACAGGTCTGTGACCCTGGCTATCACTCTGTGCAGCCTCTCTCGGCCTGGTGTTCCAGACACTTCCACTGCAGCCAGGGCACCAGGCCTCTGTCTCCACCCACCATCACTCCTCTCCCTGACTCCTGGGTTCCTCTCATTAGTATAGGGTGTTCTTGAAGTTGTTTTCCACTCATGGACCATATAAAATGATGAGAAAAAAGCCGCAGCTGCAGCCCCTTGTCTATCCTGACTCTCAAGAGCCCACACCTGTTCCTTGGCCGCGGCCCGTTTAGCAAGTTTCATTTTCTGCAACTGTGATCCCCTGAGGGGTGAGGATTGGCTGATATGGGCAGCCTGACACTGCCTGCCAGCCCTCCCCAGGTGTGCCTTGGTTGAGGTCAATATAAACACCTCTCCAGTCAGCAAGAGCCCCTGTAGCTGTGCCTGACGCCATATTCTCTGCCCTGTCAGCAGTGTCGGGGCTGGGGTGGTGGGAGGGAGTGAGGGGCCATGGCTTTGTGGGTGGCCCAGTGTGAGTGGGGCTCTGCTGGACTTTCTGCAGGAGTTGCCAGGCTGCCACCTGCTAAAGAAGAGGATGTGTCACCCATATCTGCCGCTGGAATTTCTCCCCAGGCAGAGGTGAGGAAGTAAAAAGCAGTGGGGGCCGTAGCAGGAGGGGTATCTCAGGTAGGGAAATGGAAAGCTTCCAGAAGAGCATCTGGGGCCAGGACCATCCTGGCTGGCCAGCAGGCATCAAGTCGGCCTGCGTGCTGTCGCTGGTGTGGCACCACAGCCCTTCCTCTAGGCTTGCAAGTTCTTGTACATATTCAGCTGTTTTACCTGGAAAGGGTGGGAAGAGTTCAGCTGCAGCAGGACTGGGGCTCAGCTCACATTTACTCACAGACGCCTCGACACAGTCCCCCAGCTTTGCAATGAGGATGTTCCTTGTGAGGGGGGAGCGCTGCTCACTGTATGGGAGACGATTTCCCATCTCTGACCAACTTAAGAATTTTTTACAACTGGAGCAAGTGCCCTGATACGATTTTCCTCTCTATAACTGGTGGGTTCTGGTTTTTTTTTTTTTTTTTTTTTTTTTTTCTTTTTGGTTCAAAGTAGATTTTATTTATTCCTGTTTTTTTAATTTTGAGATATAAACTTGGAAATAATGCATTAATATAAAGACGTCTATGTGAAGGGAAAAACGTTTTTTTCGTTTATTTTATTAAATGTAATTTATTTATTTTTATTTTTTTTAAAATTTATTTATTTCTTTTATACAGCAGGTTCTTACTGGATATCTATTTTTTACATATGTGTGCACATGTGAATCCCAGTCTCCCAATTCATCCCACCACCACCCTCACATGGCATTCCCCCCTTGGTGTCCTTATGTTTGTTCTCTACATCTGTGTCTCTATCTCTGCCCTGGAAACCGGTTCCTCTTTACCATTTTTCTAGGTTCCACATATATGCATTAACATACAATATTTGTTTTTCTCTTTCTGACTTACTTCACTCTGTATGACAGTCTCTAGATCCATCAAGGTCTCTACAAATGACCCAATTTCATTCCTATGTATGAGTGAGTAATATTCCATTGTATATATGTACCACATCTTTATCCATTCATCTGTCTGTGGGCACTTAGGTTGCTTTCATTACCTGGCTATTGTAAATAGTACTGCAATGAACATTGTGGTGAATGTGTCTTTTTGATTTATGGTTTTCTCTGGGTATATGCCCAGTAGTGGGATTGCTGGATTATATGGTAATTCTATTTTTAGTTTTTTAAGGAACCTCCATACTGTTCTCCATAGAGACTATATCGATTTACATTCCCAGCAATAGTGGAAGAAGGTTCCTTTTCTCCACACCCTCTCCAGCATTTGTTGTTTATAGATTTTCTGATGATGCCCATTCTAACAGGTGTGACGTGATACCTCATTGTAGTTTCGATTTCCATTTCTCTAATAATTAGTGATGTTGAGCAGATTTTCATGTGCGTACTGGCCATCTCTATGTCTTCTTGGAAGAAATGTCTATTTAGATCTTCTTCCATTTTTGTATTGGGTTGTTTGTTTTATTAATATTGAGCTGCATGAGCTGTTTATATATATTGGAGATTAATTATTTGTCCATTGATTCATTGGCAAATATGTTCTGCCATTCTGAGGGTTGTCTTTTCGTCTTGTTTGTAGTTTCCTTTGCTTTGCAAAAGCTTTTACATTTCATTAGGTCCCATCTGTTTAGTTTACTTTTTTATTTCATTACTATAGGAGGTGGATCAAAAAAGATCTTGCTGTGATTTACGTGAGAGTATCCTTCGTAAGTTCTCCTCTCAGAGTTTTATTCTGTCCGGTCTTACATTAAGGTCTCTAATCCATTTTGAATATATTTTTATGTATGGTGTTGGGGAGTGTTCTAATTTCATTCTTTTACATGTAGCTGTCCATATTTCCCAGCACCAATGATTGAAGAGACTGTCTTATCTCCATTGTATAGTCTTGCCTCCTTTGTCATAGATTAGTTGACCATAGGTGTGTAGGATTATCCCTGGGCTTTCTTTTGCTTTTTTTTTCTTTTACACGTTTATTGGAGTATAATTGTTTTACAATGGAGTGTTAGTTTCTGCTGTATAACAAAGTGAATCAGCTATACATATACAAATATCACCAGATCCCCTCCCTCTTGCATCTCCCTCCCACATTCCATATCACACCCCTTTATGTGGTCACAAAGCACCGAGCTGTTCTCCCTGTTCTATGTGGCTGATTCTCAGTAGCTATCGGTGTTACATTTGGTAATGTATTTATGCCCATGCCACTCTGTCACTTCGTCTCAGCTTACCCAGCCCCCTTCCGGTGTCCTCAAGACCTTTCTCTATGTCTGTGTCCTTAATCCTGTCCTGCCACTAGGTTCTTCAAAATCTTTTTTTTCTTCTTTAGATTCCGTATATCTCTGTTAACATACAGTATTTGTTTTTCACTTTCTGACTTACTTCACTGTGTAGGACAGATTCTATGTCCATCCACCTCAGTACAAATAACTAAGTTTTGCTTCTTTTTATGGCTGAGTAATATTCCATTGTATATATGTGCCAGATCTTCTTTATCCATTCATCTGTCGATGGACACTTAGGTTGCTTCCATGTCCAACCTATTGTAAATAGAGCTGCAATGAACTTTTTTGTACATAACTCTTTTTGAATTATGGTTTTCGCAAGGCAAATGTCCAGTAGTTGGATTGTTGTGTCGTATGGTACCTCTATTGTTAGTTATTTAGAGGAACCTCCGTACTGTTCTCCCTAGTGCCCATATCAATATACGTTCCCACCCACAGTGCAAGTGTGTTCCCTTTTCTCCAATAAAGGCCTCTCCAGCATTTATTGTTTTGTAGATTTTTTTGATGATTGCCACTCTGACTGCTGTGTGGTGATACCTCACGATAGTTATGATTTGCATTTCTCTAATGATTAGTGATGTTCAGCATCCTTTCATGTGTTTCTTGGTAATCTGTATATCTTCTTTGGAGAAATGTCTATTTAGGTCTTCTGGCCGTTTTTGGATTGGGTTGTTTGTTTTTGTGATATTGAGCTACATGATGTGCTTGTAAAGTTTGGAGATTAATCCTTTGTCAATTGCTCCATTTGAAAATATTTCCTCCCATTCTGTGGGTTGTTTTTGCATCTTGTTTATGTTTTCCTGTACCGTGTAAAAGCTTTTAAGTTTCATTAGGTCCCATTTGTTGATTTCTGTTTTTATATCCATTTCTCTAGAAGGTGAGTCAAAAAAGATCTTGCTGTGATTTATGTCATAGAGTGTTCTGCCTATGGTTTCCTCTAAGTGTTTTATAGTGTCTGGTCTTATATTTAGATCTCTAATCCATTTAGAGTTTATTTTTGTGTATGGTGTTATGGAGTGTTCTAATTTCATTCTTTTATGTGTAGGGGTCCAGTTTTCCCAGCACCAATTACTGAAGAGACTGTCTTTTCTCCATTGTATATCCTTAGCTCCTTTGTCATAGATGAAATAGCCATAGGTATGTAGGTTTAACTCTGGACTTTCTGTCCTGTTCCATTGATCTGTGTTTATGCCAATCTACATACACTTGATTCCATTATGGAGACATATAAATACATAGGTTTCAAGTTTGTTACCAGTCAGATAAATTCCTCTTCAGTGAATAGGGTGTTTTGTGTCCAGTTCATTGAGAAAGGAGTAGGTCTTGTCTATTACATATTTGGTATATGGAATGGTATCTGTGCTAATTTCAAACTCTGCTTTTACACATCACCCCATGTCACCTTTCCCCTTAAGGAGGCATAAGTGTGTTTTCTAAATGTGTAACTCTGTTCTCTTTTGAAATTCAGTTCATGTGTAGCCATGTTTACATTCCCTCTATAAGTGATATATTACAATAAGTTTCTGTTTCTTTGTGGCTCATTTCACTTAGCATCATCGTACCTAAAGCCACTCATTATGCTGCTATTGGCCTTATGACATTGATTTTATGTCTGAGTGACATTCCATTGTATATAAGTACCACAACATCTATATCCATTTTTTTCCTTTCCTGGGATATTTAAAGTGTACCGAAGTCGAGGTTCTTGTAAACAGAGCAGCCCTAAACTTTGCGCTGGCTGTGTGTTGCGGATTTTTAGGTTTCCCAAAATACACGCCCATGAGTGGAAGTGTGCTATGCTCTATAGCTCTGTTTTAGAAAACATCATACAGTTCTGCAGAGAGGCTGTTGGCAATTTACATCCTGTCCATCGGTGTAACCAGGCTCCCTTTTCTCCATGGCCTGTCCTGCATTTGTGGTTTTCACCCTATTTGTGGATGGCCCTTTTGACTGGAGGTAAGGGACACTTCTATGTAGTGTGGATTTTCAATGCCTGATGGCTTGCTTGGCCAAAAAGGGCGTATGCATTTTTTCCCGAATATATTCAAGAAAATACACATACTCCCTTTTCTGCCAAGGGCAACGTTGTTGGAGTTCTGTCGCTTTTCATGTGCTTTAAAGATGACTCCAATGTACCTCTTGAAATCTGTTTCCTTCAATTCTGCCTTGCATTCAAATCCTCTTCACGGCCTTACCTCAATATATTTCTGGATGATAGTTGTCCTTTATAACTCTGCAAGTTTGTGAATTGCTGTGCCCCTGATATCCATTTTTCAAACTGCCTATTTGTGAGCTGGCTGCAATACCGCTGGATGGCTTTAGGCCCTAGTCTGGTTCCAGGCCTTCAGGCTGAGCCTTTGGTTAATGCTTCTTCCTGATGGGAAAGTAGAGTGATATGTGCCCATCCAAACACCTACAGCTAATCTCTCATTTGTTTCCCCTCTTCCTGTTCATCCTCTGCACAATTTGCAAACTGTGCATAAAAGGAGGGTAAAGACGCTGACACTCAAAGTGGGGAGATTTTTAGTAATGCAGATGGAATGGTGAAGCCGAGCACGACGAAAGGAAAAATGAGGTACCTTTTAGGAAACTTTCCCAATTACACAGTGTACCATCCACTGGGTTTCCCTTGCATGTTTTAACTGTAGGAATATTCCCTTAAACCTGGAGAGTTGAGACCACTAGAATGCGTAGCACACAGTATTGCTCTAAGTGGCGTATTTTGCTCACACAACCTCAGCAATCTTGTCAGCCCCAAGTGTCCAGTCTTATGTCTCATCCAGCTGTGGGTGTAAAGGTGGTCAATCAAGGTTGGATCACAGGCCCTGAACGTAATTTTTAAGATTTCTCTCTGTTTCACTGTTTTTGCATTTTGCTTTTGAAACTTATTTTTATAAGGTGGTTTAGCTGAATTTCAGTGCTGTGTTCATGCCATTATACACACATATGCTTTCTTTATGGAGACATGAGAATATATATGTTTTAAAATTCTCAGAGTCAGATATATTCCTCTGCAATGAATAGGGTGTGTTGAGTTCAGTTCATTGTGCGGGGAGTAGGTGTTGTCTATTACATACTTGGTTTAGGTATCAGTATCTGTGTTAATTTAAAACTGTAGTTTTATGCATCACCCCACCTCGGCTTTCCTCTTAAGCAGGCAGAAGATTGTTTTCTAAATGTGTGACTCTGTTGGTTTTTAATCCAGTTCATGTGTAGCCATGTGTACATTCACCCTATGAGTGATAACATATGATAAGATTTGTTACTCTGTTATCTTTCCTAACTCAGTTCATGTGTAGCCATGGTTACAGGACCTTTGTAAGTGATATCTTATGATAAGTTTCTTTTTCAATGTGACTTATTTCACTTAGAATCATTGTACCTGAATCCACTCATTTTGCTGCTACTGGCCTCTTGACATTGATTTCATGGCTAAGAGATATTCAGTCGTACGTAAGTACCACAATTTCTTGAACCATATTTTCTTTCCTGGGTCATTTAAGGTGTACCCAAGTTGAGGTTCATGTAAGCAGTGCAACCCTAAATTTTGGGGTGGCTCTGTCTTAATGATTTTCATTTTTCCAAATGTATATTCCCTAGACAGGAACTGCCATTGGCTCTGAAGCTCAGTTTTTTATTTGTTTTAGGGAACACAATGCACTCCCCCAGAGAGGCATTTAGAAATTGACATTCTGCCCATTAGCCTAACAAGACTCCCTGTTCTCCAGGGCCTGTCTTGCCTTTCTGGTTTTTACATATTTTCTGGATGTCCCTTTTTACCAGTGGGAAGTGATACTTCTTTGTAGTGCAGATTTGCATTGCCCGCTTGCTTGCTTGGCCAAAAAGGGCATATGCATTTTCTCCTGAATATATTCAGGAGAAAACACATACGCCCTTTTTGCCCAAGTGCAATATTCAAGAAGTTGTGCCCCTCTTCCTGTGCTTTACAGGTGATTCCAACGTACCTCTTGAAATCTGTTTCCTGCTATTCTGTCTCGCTTTCAAGTCCGCCTCGTTGCCTTCCCTCAACAGATTTTTGGACGATAGTTGTCCTTTATTACTCTGCCAGTTTGTGAATTGCTGTGCCCCTGAGCTCAATTTTTCAACTCGTATTTTGTGAGCTGTACGCAAGTCCAAAATTTTGGTTCAGCACCTATACTGGATCCCGGTGGGTGGCTGAGACTTTGGTTAATTCTTCTTCCTGCGGGGAAATTAGAGTGACATGTGGCCCTCCAAATGCCTAACACCTAGTCTCTCATTGGTTCTCCCTCTTCCCTTCCATCCTCTGCCAAATTGGCAACCTGTGTGAACGAGGAGGTTAAACGGGCTGTCTCTCCAAGATAGGAGATTGATAGTAAATACATTGGAAAGTCAAACTGGAGCACCAGGAGAGGGACAATTCGTTGAGTTTTAGAAACCTTTCGTATTCACAGTGTGTCCATTCTCTAGGTTTCCCGTACATGTTATAGCTGTAGTGATATTCCCTTCAACCTGGAGAGTTGGGACCCATGGAATGGGGGCCATGCATTTTTGCTTTAAAGGGTCTGCATTTGCTCACCCAATCTCAACAATCCTCTCAGTCCCAAGTGTCCAGCCATATGCCACATCGAGCTGTCATTGTAGATAGGGTCATTCCAGGTTTCATCAGAGACTCCGAATGAATTGTAAAGAATTTCCCTGTTTTTTTTGTATAGTTTTTGAAATTCCTTTTTATAGTGGGTTTGAGCTGATTCTCGCTGCAATGATTAAGCCAGTCTAGACACACTTGATTCCCTTACAGAGACATATCAATACATAGGTTTTAAGATTCTTACTAGTCAGAACTATTCCTCTTTGGGAAATATAGAGTTTTGAGTCCCTTTAACTGAGGAAGCTGTAGGTCTAGTCTATTTCATAGTTGGTTTTTTGAACGGTACCTCTGCTTATACCAAACTCTGGTTTTATGCATCACCCCACCTCTCCTTCCCCCTTAAACAGGCATAAGAGTGTTTTCTAAATGTGAGATTCTGTTCTTTTTCCTAACTCAGTTCATGTGTAGCCATGTTTACAGGTTCTTCATAAGTGATATCTTATGATGTTTCTTTTTCTCTGTGACTTATTTCACTTACAATCTTCGTACCTGAATCCACTCACTTTGCTGCTACTGGTCTAATGACATTGATTTCATGGCTGAGTGATATTCCATCGTTCGAAAGTACCACAATTTTTTGAACCATTTTTATATTTCCTGTGATATTTAAGGTGTACCCAAGTTGAGGTTTTTGTAAGCAGTGCAGCCCTTAATTTTGGGGTGGTTCTGTCTTATTGATTTTCAGTTTTCCCAATGTATATTCCCTAGACTTGAAGTGCCCATGGCTCTGTAGCTCTGTTGATTACTCGTTTGAGGGATCACAATGCACTCCTCCAGTGAGACAGTTGGCAATTTACATCCCGCCCATCAGCATAACAAGGCTCCCTGTTCGCCAGGGCCTGTCTTGCCTTTCTGGTTTTTACCCATTTTGTGGATGACCATTTTGACCGGTGGGAAGTGATACTACTTTGTAGTGCAGATTTGCATTGGCCCCTTGCTTGCTTGGCCAAAAAGGGCGTATGTGTTTTTTATTTTTCTGAATGTATTCAGGAAACAACACATACACCCTTTTTGGCAAAGTGCATCATTGTCGAAGTTGTGCCCATCTTCCTGTGCTTTACAGGCGATTCCAACGTACCTCTTGAAATCTGTTTCCTGCTATTCTGCCTTGCATTCAAGTCCGCGTGGTTGTCTTCCCTCAAGAGATTTTTGGACGATAGCTGTCCTTTATTACTCTGACAGTTTGTGAATTGCTGTCCCGTGAGCTCCATTATTCAACTCGTTTTTTGTGAGCTGAACGCAAGTCAAAAATTTTGGTTCAGGACCTACACTCTTTCCTGGTGGGTTGCTGAGACTTTGGTTACTTTTTCTTCCTGCCGGGAAATTAGAGTGACATGTGCCCGTCCAAATGCCTAGCACCTACTCTCTCATTGTTTCTCCCTATACCCTTCCATCCTCTGCCAAATTGGCCACCTGAGCGAACCAGGAGGTTAAAAGAGCTGTCTCTCCAAGTTGGGAGATTGATAGTAAAGCAGTTGGAAAGTCAAACCGCAGCACCAGTTGAGGGACTATTCGTTGAGTTTTAGAGACCATTCGTATTCACAGTGTGTCCATTCCCCAGGTTTCCCGTACATGTTATAGCTGTAGTAATATTCCCTTCAACCTGGAGAGTTGGGACCACTGGAATGGCTGCCATTCATTATTGATTTAAAGGGTCTGCATTTGCTCACCCAATCTCACCAATCCTCTCAGTCCCAAGTGTCCAGCCTTATGCCACAGCCAGCTGTAATTGTAGATAGGGTCATTCTAGGTTTTGTCAGAGACCGTGAATGAATTGTAAAGAATTTCCCTGTTGGTTTTTTGTTTGTTTGTTTTCTTTTTGAAATTCCTTTTTGTAGTGGATTTGAGCTGATTCTCTCTGCCAAGTTTATGCCAGTCTAGACACACTTGATTCCCTTACAGAGACACATCAATACATAAGTTTTAAAATTCTTACTAGTCAGATCTATTCCTCTGCGGGAAAAATGGGGTTTTGAGTCCCTTTCACTGAGGAAGTTGTAGGTCTTGTCTATTCCACAGTTGGTTTTAGGAACGGTACCTTTGCTTATATCAAACTCTGGTTTTATGCATCACCCCACCTCTCCTTCTCCCTTAAGCAGGCATAAGAGTGTTTTCTAAATGTGAGACTCTGTTCTCTTTCCTAACTCAGTTCATATGTAGCCATGTTTACAGGATCTTCATAAGTGATATCTTATGATAAGTTTCTTTTTCTGTGTGAATTATTTCACTTAGAATCATCGTACCTGAATCCACTCACTTTGCTGCTCCTGGTCTTATGACATTGATTTCATGGCTGAGGGATATTCCATCGTACGTAAATACCACAATTTTTTAAACCATTTTTATATTTCTTGGGATATTTAAGGTGTACCCAAGTTGAGGTTCTTGTAAGCAGTGCAGCCCTAAATTTGGGGGTGGCTCTGTCTTATTGATTTTCAGTTTTCCCAAGGTATATTCCCTACTGGAAGTGCCCTTTGTTCTGTAGCTCTGTTGTTTACTTGTTTTAGGGAACACAATGCACTCCTCCAGTGAGGCAGTTGGCAATTTACATCCCGCCCATCAGCATAACTAGGCTCCCTGTTATCCAGGGCATGTCTTGTCTTTCTGGTTTATACACATTTTGTGGATGACCCTTTTGAATGGTGGGAAGAGATACTTCTTTGTAGTGCAGAATTGCATTGCCCGCTTGTTTGCTTGGCCAAAAAGGGCCTATGCGTTTTCTCCTGAATATATTCAGGAGAAAATGTATACGCCCTTTTTGGCCCAGTGCGTCATTGTCGAAGTTGTACCCCACTTCCTGTGCTTTAAAGGCGATTCCAACGTACCTCTTGAAATCTGTTTCCTGCTATTCTGTCTCGTTTTCAAGTCCGCCTCCTTGCCTTCCCTCAACAGATTTTTGGACGATAGTTGTCCTTTATTACTCTGCCAGTTTTTGAATTGCTGTGCCCATGAGCTCCATTTTTCAACTCGTTTGATGTGCGCTGTACGCAAGTCCAAAATTTTGGGGCAGGACCTATACTGGTTCCTGGTGGGTGGCTGAGACTTTGGTTACTTCTTCTTCCTGCCGGGAAATTAGAGTGACATGTGCTCTTCCAAATGCCTAACAACTTGTCTCTCTTTGGTTCTCCCCCTTCCCTTCCATCCTCTGCAAAATTGGCAACCTGTGCTAACCAGGAGTTTAAAGGAGGTGTCTCTCCAATTGGGGAGATTGATAGTAAAGCATTTGGAAAATCAAACAGGAGCACCAGGAAAGGGACTATTCGTTGAGTTTTAGAAACCTTTTGTATTCACAGTGTGTCCATTCTCTAGGTTTCACATACATGTTATAGCAGTAGTAATATTCCCTTCAACCTGGAGAGTTGGGACCCATGGAATGGGGGCCATGCATTTTTGCTTTAAAGGGTCTGCATTTGGTCACCCAATCTCACCAATCCTCTCAGTCCCAAGTGTCCAGCCTTATACCACATCCAGCTGTCATTGTTGATATGGTCATTCCAGGTTTCATCAGAGACCCTGAAGGAAATGTTAAGTATATCCCTGTTTTTTGGTTTTGTTTTTGAAATTCCTTTTTATAGTGGGTTTGAGCTGATTCTCGCTGACATATTTATGCCAGTCTAGACACACTTGATTCCCTTACAGAGACATATCAACACATAGGTTTTAAGATCCTTACTAGTCAGATCTATTCCTCTGCGGGAAATATGGGGTTTTGAGT
Organism: Mesoplodon bidens; assembly: GCF_964165515.1. Taxonomy (NCBI): domain Eukaryota; kingdom Metazoa; phylum Chordata; class Mammalia; order Artiodactyla; family Ziphiidae; genus Mesoplodon; species Mesoplodon bidens. The sequence continues at coordinate 617,657 of NW_027671760.1, forward strand.
CCCTTTCACTGAGGAAGGTGTAGGTCTTGTCTATTCCACCGTTGGTTTTAGAAATGTTACCTGTGCTTATATCAAACTCTGGTTTTATGCATCACCCCACCTCTCTTTACCCCTTAAGCAGGCATAAGAGTGTTTTCTAAATGTGAGACTCTGTTCTCTTTCCTAACTCAGTTCATGTGTAGCCATGTTTACAGGATCTTCATAAGTGATATCTTATGATAAGTTTCTTTTTCTGTGTGACTTATTTCACTTAGAATCTTTGTACCTGAATCCACTCACTTTGCTTCTCCTGGTCTTATGACATTGATTTCATGGCTGAGGGATATTCCATCGTACACAAATACCACAGTTTTTTGAACCATTTTTATATTTCCTGAGATATTTAAGGTGTACCCAGGTTGAGGATCTTTTAAGCAGTGCAGCCCTAAATTTGGGGGTGGCTCTGTCTTATTGATTTTCTGTTTTCCCAAGGTATATTCCATAGACTGGAAGTGCATTTGGCTCTGTAGCTCTGTTGTTTACTTGTTTTAGGGAACGCAATGCACTCCTCTAGTGAGGCAGTTGGCAATTTACATTCCGTCCGTCAGCATAACAATGCTCCCTGTTCTCCAGGGCCTGTCTTGCCTTTCTGTTTTTTTCACATTTGTCGATGTCCCTTTTGACCGGTGGGAAGTGATACTTCTTTGTAGTGCAGATTTGCATTGCCCACTTGCTTGCTTGTCCAAGAAGGGCGTATGCGTTTTCTCCTGAATATATTCAGGAGAAAACACATACGCCATTTTGGCCAAGTGCGTCATTGTCGAAGGTGTGCCTCTCTTCCTGTGCTTTAAAGGCGTTTCCAACGTACCTCTTGTAATCTGTTTCCTGCTATTCTGCTTCGTTTTCAAGTCCACCTCGTTGCCTTCCCTCAACAGATTTTTGGACGATAGTTGTCTTTATTACTCTGCCAGTTTGTGAATTGCTGTGCCCCTGAGCTCCATTTTTCAAGTCGTTTTTTGTGAGCTGTACGCAAGTCCAAAATTTTGGTTCAGGAGCTTTACTGATTCCCGGTGGGTGGCTGAGACTCTGGTTAACTCTTATTCCTGCCGGGAAACTAGAGTGACATGTGCCCGTCCAAATGCCTAACAACAAGTCTCTCATTGGTTCTCCCTCTTCCCTTCCATCCTCTGCCCAATTGGCAACATGTGCGAACCAGGAGCTTAAAGTGGCTGTCTCTCCAATTTGGGAGATTGATAGTAAAGCAGTGGGAAACTCAAACCGGAGCACCAGGAGAGGGAGTATTCGTTGAGTTTTAGAAACCTTTTGTATTCACAGTGTGTCCATTCTCTAGGTTTCCCATACATGTTATAGCTGTAGTAATATTCCCTTCAACCTGGAGAGTTGGGACCCATGGAATGGTGGCCATGCATTTTTGCTTTAAAGGGTCTGCATTTGCTCACCCAATCTCACCAATCCTCTCAGTCCCAAGTGTTCAGCCTTATGCCACATCCAGCTGTCATTGTAGATAGGGTCATTCCAGGTTTCCTTAGAGACCCTGAAGGAATTGTAAAGAATTTCCCTGTTTTTTGGTTTTGTATTTGAAATTCCTTTTTATAGTGGGTTTGAGCTGATTCTCGCTGCCATGTTTATGCCAGTCTAGACACACTTGATTCCCTTACGGAGACATATCAATATATAGGTTTTAAGATTCTTACTAGTCAGATCTATTCCTCTGCACGAAATATGGGGTTTAGAGTCCCTTTCACTGAGGAAGCTGTAGGTCTTGTCTATTCCACAGTTGGTTTTAGAAATGGTACCTGTACTTATATCAAACTCTGCTTTTATGCATCACCCCACCTCTCCTTTCCCCTTAAGAAGGCATAAGAGTGTTTTCTAAATGTGAGACTATGTTCTCTTTCCTAACTCAGTTCATGTGTAGCCATGCTTACAGGATCTTCATATGTGATATCTTATGATAAGTTTCTTGTTCTGTGTGACTTATTTCACTTAGAATCATCGTACCTGAATCCACTCACTTTGCTGCTCCTGGTCTTATGACATTGATTTCATGGCTGAGGGATATTTCATCGTACATAAATACCACTGTTTTGGAAACATTTTTGTATTTCCTGGGATATTTAAGGTGTACCCAAGTTGAGGTTCTTGTAAGCTGTGCAGCCCTAAATTTGCGGGTGGCTCTGTCTTATTGATTTTCAGTTTTCCCAAGGTATATTCCCTAGACTGGAAGTGCCCTTCGCTATGTAGCTCTGTTGTTTACTTGTTTTAGGGAACGCAATGCACTCCTCCAGTGAGGCAGTTGGCAATTTACATCCCGCCCATCAGCATAACAAGGCTCCCTGTTCTCCAGGGCCTGTATTGCCTTTCGGGTTTTTACACATTTGTGGATGTCCCTTTTAACCGGTGTGATGTGATACTTCTTTGTAGTGCAGATTTGCATTGCCCGCTTGCTTGCTTGGCCAAAAAGGGCGTATGCGTTTTCTCCTGAATATATTCAGGAGAAAATGCATACGCCCTTTTTGGCCAAGTGCGTCATTGTCGAAGTTGTGCCCCTCTTCCTGTGCTTTAAAGGCGATTCCAACGTACCTCTTGGAATCTGCTTCCTGCTATTCTGCCTCGCTTTCAAGTCCGCCTCGTTGCCTTCCCTCAAAAGATTTTTGGACGATAGTTGTCCTTTATTACTCTGCTAGTTTGTGAATTGCTGTGCCCCTGAGCTCCATTATTCAACTCGTTTTTTGTGAGCTGTACGCAAGTCCTAAATTTTGGTTCAGGACCTATACTGGTTCCCGGTGGGTGGCTGAGACTCTGGTTAATTCTTCTTCCTGCCGGGAAATTGGAGTGACATGTGCCCGTCCAAATGCCTAAAAGCTACTCTCTCATTGGTTCTCCCTATTCCCTTCCATCCTCTGCAAAATTGGCAACCTGTGCGAACCAGGAGGTTAAAGGGGATGTCTCTCCAATTTGGGAGATTGATAGTAAAGCAGTTGGAAAGTCAAACCGGAGCACCAGGACAGGGACTATTCGTTGAGTTTTAGAAACCTTTTGTATTCACAGTGTGTCCATTCTCTAGGTTTCCCATACATCTTATAGCTGTAGTAATATTCCCTTCAACATGGAGAGTTGGGACCCATGGAATGGGGGCCATGCATTTTTGCTTCAAAGGGTCTGCATTTGCTCACCCAATCTCACCAATCCTCCCAGTCCCAAGTGTCCAGCCTTATACCACATCCAGCTATCATTGTAGATAGGGTCATTCCAGGTTTCATCAGAGACCCTGAAGGAAATGTAAAGAATTTCCCTGTTTTTTGGTTTTGTTTTCGAAATTCCTTTTTATAGTGGGTTTGAGCTGATTCTCGCTGCCATGTTTATGCCAGTCTAGACACACTTGATTCCCTTACAGAGACATATCAATACATAGGTTTGAAGATTCTTACTAGTCAGATCTATTCCTCTTCGGGAAATATGGGGTTTTGAGTCCCTTTCACTGAGGAAGGTGTAGGTGTTGTCTATTTCAAAGTTGGTTTTAGAAATGGTACCTGTGCTTATGTCAAACTCTGGTTTTATGCATCACCCCACCTCTCATTCCCCCTTAAGCAGGCATAAGAGTGTTTTCTAAATGTGAGACTGAATTCTCTTTCCTAACTCAGTTCATGTGCAGCCATGTTTACAGGATCTTCATAAGTGATATCTTATGATAAGTTTCTTTTTCTGTGTGACTTATTTCACTTAGAATCATCGTACCTGAATTCACTCACTTTGCTTCTCCTGGTCTTATGACATTGATTTCATGGCTGAGGGTTATTCCTTCGTACATAAGTACCACAACTTTTTGAACCATTTTTATATTTCCTGGGATATTTAAGGAGTACCCAAGTTGAGGTTCTTGTAAGCAGTGCAGTCCTAAATTTGGGGTTGCTCTGTCTTATTGATTTTCAGTTTTCCCAAGGTGTATTCCCTAGACTGGAAGTGCCCTTGGCTCTGTTGCTCTGTTGTTTTCTTGTTTTTGGGAATGCAATGCACTCCTCCAGTGAGCCAGTTGGCAATTTACATCCCACCCATCAGCATAACAAGGCTCCATGTTCTCCAGGACCTGTCTTGCCTTTCTGGTTTTTACACATTTGTGGATGTCCCTTTTGACCGGTGGGAAGTGATACTTCTTTGTAGTGCAGATTTGCATTGCCCGCTTGCTTGCTTGGCCAAAAAGGGCGTATGCGTTTTCTCCTGAATATATTCAGGAGAAAACGCATATGCCCTTTTTGGCCCAGTGCGTCATTGTCGAAGTTGTGCCCCTCTTCCTGTGCTTTAAAGGTGAATCCAACGTACCTCTTGAAATCTGTTTCCTACTATTCTGCCTCGCTTTCAAGTCCGCCTCTTTGCCTTCCCTCAACAGATTTTTGGACGATAGTTGTCCTTTATTACTCTGCCAGTTTGTAAATTGCTGTGCCCCTGAGCTCAATTATTCAACTCGTTTTTTGTGAGCTGTACGCAAGTCCAAAATTTTGGTTCAGGACCTATACTGGTTCCTGGATGGTGGCTGAGACTCTGGTTAATTCTTCTTCCTGCCGGGAAATTAGAGTGACATGTGCCCGTCCAAATGCCTAACAGCTACTCTCTCATTGGTTCTCCCTCTTCCCTTCCATCCTCTTGCAAATTGGCAACCTGTGCGAACCAGGAGGTTAAAGTGGTTGTCTCTCCAAGTTGGGAGATTGATAGTAAAGCATTTGGAAAGTCAAACCAGAGCACCAGGAGAGGGACTACTCGTTGAGTTTTAGAAACCTTTTGTATTAACAGTGTGTCCATTCTGTAAGTTTCCCGTACATGTTATAGCTGTAGTAATATTCCCTTCAACATGGAGAGTTGGGACCCATGGAATGGGGGCCATGCATTTTTGCTTTAAAGGGTCTGCATTTGCTCACCCAATCTCACCAATCCTATCAGTCCCAAGTGTCCAGCCTTATGCCACATCCAGCTGTCATTGTAGATAGGGTCATTCCAGGTTTCATCAGAGACCCTGAAGGAATTGAAAAGATTTTCCCTGTTTTTTGGTTTTGTTTTTGAAATTCCTTTTTATAGTGGGTTTGAGCTGATTCTTGCTGCCATGTTTATGCCAGTCTACACACTTGATTCCCTTACGGAGCCATATCAATACATAAGTTTTAGTATTGTTACTAGTCAGATGTATTCCTCTGCGGGAAATATGGAGTTTTGTGTCCGTTTCACTGAGGAACGTGTAGGTCTTGTTTATTCCAGAGTTGGTTTTACAAACGGTACCTGTGCTTATATCAAACTCTGGTTTTATGCATCACCCCACCTCTCCTCCCCCCTTAAGCAGGCATAACAGTGTTTTCTAAATCTGAGACTCTGTTCTCTTTTTTAACTCATTTCATGTGTAGCCATGATACAGGATCTTCATAAGTGATATCTTATGATGAGTTTCTTTTTCTGTGTGACTTCACTTAGAATCATCGTACCTGAATCCACTCACTTTGCTGCTCCTGGACTTATGACATTGATTTCATTGCTGAGGGATATTCCAACGTACATAAGTACCACAATTTTCTGAACCATTTTTATATTTCCTGGGATATTTAAGGTGTACCCAAGTTGAGGTTCTTGTAAGCAGTGCAGCCCTAAATTTGGGGGTGGCTCTGTCTTATGGATTTTCAGTTTTCCCAAGGTATATTCCCTAGACTGGAAGTGCACTTGGCTCTGTAGCTCTGTTGTTTATTTGTTTTAGGGAACACAATACACTCCTCCAGTGAGGCAGTTGGCAATTTACATCCCGCCCATCAGCATAACAAGGCTCCCTGTTCTCCAGGGCATGTCTTGCCTTTCTGGTTTTTACACATTTTGTGGATGTCCCTTTTGACCGGTGGGAAGTGATATTTTTGTAGTGCAGATTTGCAATCCCCACTTGCTTCCTTGGCCAAAAAGGGCGTATGCGTTTTCTCCTGAATATATTCAGGAGAAAACGCTAATGCCCTTTTTGGCCAAGTGCGTCATTGTTGAAGTTGTGCCCCTCTTCCTATGCTTTAAAGGCGATTCCAACGTACCTCTTGAAATCTGTTTCCTGCTATTCTGCCTCACTTTCAAGTCTGTCTCGTTGCCTACCCTCAACAAATTTTTGGACGATAGTTGTCCTTTATTACTCTGCCAGTTTGTGAATTGCTGTGCCCCTGAGCTCAATTATTCAACTCGTATTTTGTGAGCTGTACGCAAGTCCAAAATTTTGGTTCAGGATCCATACTGGTTCCCGGTGGGTTTCTGAGACTTTGGTTAATTCTTCTTCCTGCCGGGAAATTAGAGTGACATGTGCCCGTCCAAATGCCTAACAGCTACTCTCTCATTGGTTCTCCCTCTTCCCTTCCATCCTCTGCCAAATTGGCAACCTGTGCGAACCAGGAGGTTAAATGTGTTGTCTCTCAAAGTTGGGAGATTGATAGTAAAGCAGTTGGAAAGTCAAACCTGAGCACCAGGAGAGGGACTACTCGTTGAGTTTTAGAAACCTTTTGTATTCACAGTGTGTCCATTCTCTAGGTTTCCCGTATATGTTATAGCTGTAGTAATATTCCCTTCAACATGGAGAGTTGGGACCCATGGAATGGGTGCCATGCATTTTTGCTTTAAAGGGTCTGCAATTGCTCTACCAATCTCAAAAATCCTCTCAGTCCCAAGTGTCCAGCCTTATGCCTTATCCAGCTGTCATTGTAGATAGGGTCATTCCAGGGTTCATGAGAGACCCTGAAGGAATTGTAAAGATTTTCCCTGTTTATTGGTTTTGTTTTTGAAATTCCATTTTATACTGGGTTTGAGCTGATTCTTGCTGCCATGTTTATGCCAGTCTAGACACACCTGATTCACTTACGGAGACATATCAATACATAGGTTTTATGATTCTTCCTAGTCAGATCTATTCCTCTGCGGGAAATATGGGGTTTTGAGTCCCATTCACTGAGGAAGGTGTAGGTCTTGTCTATTCCACAGTTGGTTTTAGAAATGGTACCTGTGCTTATATCAAACTCTGGTTTTATGCATCACCCCACCTCTCCTTTCCCCTTAAGCAGGCATAAGAGTGTTTTCTAAATGTGAGACTCTGTTCTCTTTCCTAACTCAGTTCATGTGTAGCCATGTTAACAGGATCTTCATAAGTGATATCTTATGATAAGTTTCTTTTTCTGTGTGACATATTTCACTTAGAATCATCGTACCTGAATCCACTCACTTTGGTGCTCCTGGTCTTATGACATGGATTTCATAGCTGAGGGATATTCCATCGTACATAAATACCACAGTTTTTTGATCCATATTTATATTTCCTGGGATATTTAAGGTGTACCCAAGTTGAGGTTCTTGTAAGCAGTGCAGCCCTAAATTTGGGGGTGGCTCTGTCTTATTGATTTTCAGTTTTCCCAAGGTATATTCCCTAGACTGGAAGTGCCCTTGGCTCTGTTGCTCTGTTGTTTACTTGTTTTTGGGAACGCAATGCACTCCTCCAGTGAGGCAGTTGGCAATTTACATCCCGTCCATCAGCATAACAAGGCTCCCTGTTCTCCAGGGCATGTCTTGCCTTTCTGGTTTTTACACATTTGTGGATGTCCCTTTTGACCGGTGGGAAGTGATACTTCTTTGTAGTGCAGATTTGCATTGCCCGCTTGCTTGCTTGGCCAAAAAGGGCGTATGCGTTTCCTCCTGAATATATTCAGGAATATATTCAGGAGAAAACGCATACGCCCTTTTTGGCCCAGTGCGGCATTGTCGATGTTGTGGTCCTCTTCATGTGCTTTAAAGGCGATTCCAACATACCTCTTGAAATCTGTTTCCTGCTATTCTGCCTCGCTTTCAAGTCCGCCTCGTTGCCTTCCCTCAACAGATTTTTGGACGATAGTTGTCCTTTATTACTCTGCCAGTTTGTGAATTGCTGTGCCTCTGAGCTCAATTATTCAACTCCTTTTTTGTGAGCTGTACGCAAGTCCAAAATTTTGGTTGAGAAACTATACTGGTTCACGGTGGTTGGCTGAGACTCTGGTTAATTCTTCTTCCTGCCGGGAAATTAGAGTGACATGTGCCCGTCCAAATGCCTAACAGCTACTCTCTCATTGGTTCTCCCTCTTCCCTTCCATCCTCTGCCAAATTGACAACCTGTGTGAACCAGAAGTTTAAAGGGGCTGTCTCTCCAATTTGGGAGATTGATAGTAAAGTAGTTGGAAAGTCAAACCAGAGCACCAGGAGAGGGACTATTCGCTGAGTTTTAGAAACCTTTTGTATTCAGTGTGTGTCCATTCTCTAGGTTTCCCGTACATTTTATAGCTGTAGTAATATTCCCTTCAACATGGAGAGTTGGGACCCATGGAATGGGGGCCATGCATTTTTGCTTTAAAGGGTCTGCATTTGCTCACCCAATCTCACCAATCCTCTCAGTCCCAAGTGTCCAGCCTTATGCCACATCGAGCTGTCATTGTAGATAGGGTCATTCCAGGTTTCATCAGAGACCCTGAAGGAATTGTAAAGAATTTCCCTGTTTATTGGTTTTGTTTTTGAAATTCCTTTTTATAGTTGGTTTGAGCTGATTCTCGCTGACATGTTTATGCCAGTCTAGACACACCTGATTCCCTTACGGAGATATATCAATACATAGGTTTTAAGATTCTTACTAGTCAGATCTATTCCTCTGCGGGAAATATGGAGTTTTGAGTCCCTTTCACTGAGGAAGGTGTAGGCCTTGTCTATTCCACAGTTGGTTTTAGAAATGATACCTGTGCTTATATCAAACTCTGGTTTTATGCATCACCCCACCTCTCCTTTCCCCTTAAGCAGGCATAAGAGTGTTTTCTAAATGTGAGACTCTGTTCTCTTTCCTAACTCAGTTCATGTGTAGCCATGTTTACAGGATCTTCATATGTGATATCTTATGATAAGTTTGTTTTTCTGTCTGACTTATTTCACTTAGAATCATCGTACCTGAATCCACTCACTTTGGTGCTCCTTGTCTTATGACATTGATTTCATAGCTGAGGGATATTCCATCGTACATAAATACCAATATTTTTTGAACCATTTTTATATTTCCTTGGATATTAAAGGGGTATCCAAGTTGAGGTTCTTGTAAGCAGTGCAGCCCTAAATTTGGGTGTTGCTCTGTCTTATTGATTTTCAGTTTTCCCAAGGTACATTCCCTAGACTGGAAGTGTCCTTGGCTCTGTAGCTCTGTTGTTTACTTGTTTTAGGGAACGCAATGCACTACTCCAGTGAGGCAGTTTGCAATTTACATCCCGCCCATCAGCATAACAAGGCTCCCTGTTCTCCAGGGCCTGTCTTGCCTTTCTGGATTTTACACATTTGTGGATGTCCCTTTTGACCGGTGGGAAGTGATACTTCTTTGTAGTGCAGATTTGCATTGCCCGCTTGCTTGCTTGGCCAAAAAGGGCGTATGCGTTTTCTCCTGAATTCAGGAGAAAACGCATACGCCCTTTTTGGCCAAGTGCGTCATTTTCGAATTTGTGCCCCTCTTCCTGTGCTTTAAAGGCGATTCCAACGTACCTCTTGAAATCTGTTCCTGCTATTCTGCCTCGCTTACAAGTCTGCCTCGTTGCCTTCCCTCAACAGATTTTTGGACGATAGTTGTCCTTTATTACTCTGCCAGTTTGTGAATTGCTGTGCCCCTGAGCTCCATTTTTCAACTCGTTTTTTGTGAGCTGTACGCAAGTCCAAAATTTTGGTTCAGGCCCTATACTGGTTCCCGGTGTGTGGCTGAGACTGTGGTTAATTCTTCTTCCTGCCTGGAAATTAGAGTGACATGTGCCCGTCCAAATGCCTAACAGCTACTCTCTCATTGGTTCTCCCTCTTCCCTTCCATCCTCTGCCAAATTGGCAACCTTTGCGAACCAGGAGGTTAAAGGGGTTGTCTCTCCAAGGTGGGAGATTGATAGTAAAGCAGTTGGAAAGTCAAAGCGGAGCACCAGGAGAGGGACTACTCGTTGAGTTTTAGAAACCTTTTGTATTCACACTGTGTCCATTCTCTAGGTTTCCCGTACATGTTATAGCTGTAGTAATATTCCCTTCAACATGGAGAGTTGGGACCCATGGAATGGGGGCCATGCATTTTTGCTTTAAAGGGTCTGAATTTGCTCACCCAATCTCACCAATCCTCTCAGTCCCAGGTGTCCAGCCTTATGCCACATCCAGCTGTCATTGTAGATAGGGTCATTCCAGGTTTCATCAGAGACCCTGAAGGAAATGTAAATAATTTCCCTGTCTTTTGGTTTTGTTTTTGAAATTCCTTTTTATAGTGGGTTTGAGCTGATTCTCGCTGCCATGTTTATGCCAGTCTAGACACACTTGATTCCCTTACAGAGACATATCAATACATAGGTTTTAAGATTCTTACTAGTCAGATCTATTCCTCTGCGGGAAATATGGGGTTTTGAGTCCCTTTCACTGAGGAAGGTGTAGGTCTTGTCTATTCCACAGTTGGTTTTAGAAATGGTACTTGTGCTTATATCAAACTCTGGTTTTATGCATCACCCCACCTCTCCTTTCCCCTTAAGCAGGCATATGAGTGTTTTCTAAATGTGAGACTCTGTTCTCTTTCCTAACTCAGTTCATGTGTAGCCATGTTTACAGGATCTTCATAAGTGATATCTTATGATAAGTTTCTTTTTCTGTGTGACATATTTCACTTAGAATCATCGTACCTGAATCCACTCACTTTGCTGCTCCTGGTCTTATGACATTGATTTCATGGCTGAGGGATATTCCATCGTACATAAATACCACAGTTTTTTGAACCATTTTTATATTTCCTGGGATATTTAAGGTTTACCCAAGTTGAGGTTCTTGTAAGCAGTGCAGCCCTATATTTGGGGGTGGCTCTGTCTTATTGATTTTCAGTTTTCCCAAGGTATATTCCCTAGACTGGAAGTGCCCTTGGCTCTGTAGCTCTGTTGTTTACTTGCTTTGGGAACGCAATGCACTCCTCCAGTTTGGCAGTTGGCAATTTACATCCCGACCATCAGCATAATATGGCTCCCTCTTCTCCAGGGCCTGTCTTGCCTTTCTGGCTTTTACACATTTGTGGATGTCTCTTTTGACCGGTGGGAAGTGATACTTCTTTGTAGTGCAGATTTGCATTGCCCGCTTGCTTGCTTGGCCAAAAACGGCGTATGCGTTTTCTCCTATATATATTCAGGAGAAAACGCATACGCCCTTTTTGGCCAAGTGCGTCATTGTCGAAGTTGTGCCCCTCTTCCTGTGCTTTAAAGGCGATTCCAACGTACCTCTTGAAATCTGTTTCCTGCTATTCTGTCTCGCTTTCAAGTCCGCCTCGTTGCCCTCCCTCAACAGATTTTTGGACGATAGTTGTCCTTTATTACTCTGCCAGTTTGTGAATTGCTGTGCCCCTGAGCTCCATTTTTCAACTCGTTTTTTGTGAGCTGTACGCAAGTCCAAAATTTTGGTTCAGGACCTATACTGGTTCCCGTTAGGGGGCTGAGACTGTGGTTAATTCTTCTTCCTGCCGGGAAATTAGAGTGACATGTGCCCGTCCAAATGCCTAACAGCTACTCTCTCATTTGTTCTCCCTCTTCCCTTCCATCCTCTGCCAAATTGGCAACCTGTGCGAACCAGGAGGTTAAAGGGGTTGTCTCGCCAAGTTGGGAGATTGATAGTAAAGCAGTTGGAAAGTCAAAGTGGAGCACCAGGAGAGGGACTTCTCGTTGAGTTTTAGAAACCTTTTGTATTCACAGTGTGTCCATTCTCTAGGTTTCCCATACATGTTATAGCTGTAGTAATATTCCCTTCAACATGGAGAGTTGGGACCCATGGAATGGGGGCCATGCATTTTTGCTTTAAAGGGTCTGCATTTGCTCACCCAATCTCACCTATCCTCTCAGTCCCAGGTGTCCAGCCTTATGGCACATCTAGCAGTCATTGTAGATAGGGTCATTCCAGGTTTCATCAGAGACCCTGAAGGAAATGTAAAGAATTTCCGTGTTTTTTGGTTTTGTTTTTGAAATTCATTTTTATAGTGGGTTTGAGCTGATTCTCGCTGCCATGTTTATGCCAGTCTAGACACACTTGATTCCCTTACAGAGACATATCAATACATAGGTTTTAAGATACTTACTAGTCAGATCTATTACTCTGCGGGAAATATGGGGTTTTGAGTCCCTTTCACTGAGGAAGGAGTAGGTCTTGTCTATTCCACAGTTGGTTTTAGAAATGGTACCTGTGCTTATATCAAACTCTGGTTTTATGCATCACCCCACCTCTCCTTTCCCCTTAAGCAGGCATAAGAGTGTTTTCTAAATGTGAGCCTCTGTTCTGTTTCCTAACTCAGTTCATGTGTAGCCATGTTTACAGAATCTTCATAAGTGATATATTATGATAAGTTTCTTTTTCTGTGTGACTTATTTCACTTAGAATCATCGTACCTGAATCCACTCACTTTGCTGCTCCTGGTCTTATGACATTGATTTCATGGCTGAGGGATATTCCATCGTACATAAATACCACAGTTTTTTGAACAATTTTTATATTTCCTGGGATATTTAAGGTGTACCCAAGTTGAGGTTCTTGTAAGCAGTGCAGCCCTAAATTTGGGGGTGGTTGTGTCTTATTGATTTTCAGTTTTCCCAAGGTATATTCCCTAGACTGGAAGTGCCCTTGGCTCTGTAGCTCAGTTGTTTACTTGTTTTAGGGAACGCAATGAACTCCTCCAGTGAGGCAGTTGGCAATTTACATCCCGCCCATCAGCATAACAAGGCTCCCTCTTCTCCAGGGCCTGTCTTGCCTTCTGGATTTTACACATTTTGTGGATGTCCCTTTTGACCGGTGGGAAGTGATACTTCTTTGTAGTGCAGATTTGCATTGCCCGCATGCTTGCTTGGCCAAAAAGGGCGTATGCGTTTTATCCTGAATATATTCAGGAGAAAACGCATACGCCCTTTTTGGCCAAGTGCGTCATTGTCAAAGTTGTGCCCCTCTTCCTGTGATTTAAAGGCGATTCCAACGTACCTCTTGAAATCTGTTTCCTGCTATTCTGCCTCACTTTCAAGTCCGCCTCGTTGCCTTCCCTCAACAGATTTTTGGACGATAGTTGTCTTTTATTACTCTGCCAGTTTGTGAATTGCTGTGCCCCTGAGCTCCATTTTTCAACTCGTTTTTTGTGAGCTGTACGCAAGTCCAAAATTTTGGTTCAGGACATATACTGGTTCCCGGTGGGTGGCTGAGACTGTGGTCAATTCTTCTTCCTGCCGGGAAATTAGAGTGACATGTGCCCGTCCAAATGCCTAACAGCTACTCTCTCATTGGTTCTCCGTCTTCCCTTCCATCCTCTGCCAAATTTGCAACCTGTGCGAACAAGGAGGTTAAAGGGGTTGTCTCTCCAAGTTGGGACATTGATTGTAAATCAGTTGGAAAGTCAAAGCGGAGCACAAGGAGAGGGACTAGTCGTTGAGTTTTAGAAACCTTTTGTATTCACAGTGTGTCCATTCTCTAGGTTTCCCGTACATGTTATAGCTGTAGTAATATTCCCTTCAACATGGAGATTTGGGACCCATGGAATGGAGGCCATGCATTTTTGCTTTAAAGGGTCTGCATTTGCTCACCCAATCTCACCAATCCTCTCACTCCCAAGTGTTCAGCCTTATGCCACATCAAGCTGTCATTGTAGATAGGGTCATTCCAGGTTTCATCAGAGACCCTGAAGGAAATGTAAAGAATTTCCCTGTTTTTTGGTTTTGTTTTTGAAATTCCTTTTTATAGTGGGTTTGAGCTGATTCTCGCTGCCATGTTTATGCCCGTCTAGACACACTTGATTCCCTTACAGAGACATATCAATACATAGGTTTTAAGATTCTTACTAGTCAGATCTATTCCTCTGCGGGAAATATGGGGTTTTGAGTACCTTTCACTGAGGAAGGTGTAGGTCTTGTCTATTCCACAGTTGGTTATAGAAATGGTACCTGTGCTTATATCAAACTCTGGTTTTATGCATCACCCCACCTCTCCTTTCCCCTTAAGCAGGCATAAGAGTGTTTTCTAAATGTGAGACTCTGTTCTCTTTCCTAACTCAGTTCATGTGTAGCCATGTTTACAGGATATTCATAAGTGATATCTTATGATAAGTTTCTTTTTCTGTGTGACTTATTCCACTTAGAATCATCGTACCTGAATCCACTCACTTTGCTGCTCCTGGTCTTATGACATTGATTTCATGGCTGAGGGATATTCCATCGTACATAAATACCACAGTTTTTTGAACCATTTTTATATTTCCTGGGATATTTAAGGTGTACCCAAGTTGAGGTTCTTGTAAGCAGTGCAGCCATAAATTTGGTGGTGGCTCTGTCTTATTGATTTTCATTTTTCCCAAGGTATATTCCCTAGACTGGAAGTGCCCTTGGCTCTGTAGCTCTGTTGTTTACTTGTTTTAGGGAACGCAATGCACTCCTCCAGTGAGGCAGTTGGCAATATACATCCCGCCCATCAGCATAACAAGGCTCCCTCTTCTCCAGGGCCTGTCTTGCCTTTCTGTTTTTTACACATTTTGTGGATGTCCCTTTTGACCGGTGGGAAGTGATACTCCTTTGTAGTGCAGATTTGCATTGCCCGCTTGCTTGCTTGGCCAAAAGGGCGTATGCGTTTTCTCCTGAATATTTCCAGGAGAAAACGCATACGCCCTTTTTGGCCAAGTGCGTCATTGTTGAAGTTGTGCCCCTCTTCCTGTGCTTTAAAGGCGATTCCAACGTACCTCTTGAAATCTGTTTCCTACTATTCTGTCTCTCTTTCAAGTCTGCCTCGCTGCCTTCCCTCAACAGATTTTTTGGACGATAGTTGTCCTTTATTACTCTGCCAGTTTGTGAATTGCTGTGCCCCTGAGCTCCATTTTTCAACTCGTTTTTTGTGAGCTGTACGCAAGTCCAAAATTTTGGTTCAGGACCTATACTGGTTCACGGTGGGTGGCTTAGACTGTGGTTAATTCTTCTTCCTGCCGGGAAATTAGAGTGACATGTGCCCGTCCAAATGCCTAACAGCTACTCTCTCATTGGTTCTCCCTCTTCCCTTCCATCCTCTGCGAAATTGGCAACCTGTGCGAACCAGGAGGTTAAAGGGGTTGTTTCGCCAAGTTGGGAGATTGATAGTAAATCAGTTGGAAAATCAAAACGGAGCACCAGGAGAGGGACTACTCGTTGAGTTTTAGAAACCTTTTGTATTCACAGTGTGTCCATTCTCTAGGTTTCCCGTACATGTTATAGCTGTAGTAATATTCCCTTCAACATGGAGAGTTGGGACCCATGGAATGGGGGCCATGCATTTTTGCTTTAAAGGGTCTGAATTTGCTCACCCAATCTCACCAATCCTCTCAGTCCCAGGTGTCCAGCCTTATGCCACATCCAGCTGTCATTGTAGATAGGGTCATTCCAGGTTTCATCAGAGACCCTGAAGGAAATGTAAATAATTTCCCTGTCTTTTGGTTTTGTTTTTGAAATTCCTTTTTATAGTGGGTTTGAGCTGATTCTCGCTGCCATGTTTATGCCAGTCTAGACACACTTGATTCCCTTACAGAGACATATCAATACATAGGTTTTAAGATTCTTACTAGTCAGATCTATTCCTCTGCGGGAAATATGGGGTTTTGAGTCCCTTTCACTGAGGAAGGTGTAGGTCTTGTCTATTCCACAGTTGGTTTTAGAAATGGTACTTGTGCTTATATCAAACTCTGGTTTTATGCATCACCCCACCTCTCCTTTCCCCTTAAGCAGGCATATGAGTGTTTTCTAAATGTGAGACTCTGTTCTCTTTCCTAACTCAGTTCATGTGTAGCCATGTTTACAGGATCTTCATAAGTGATATCTTATGATAAGTTTCTTTTTCTGTGTGACATATTTCACTTAGAATCATCGTACCTGAATCCACTCACTTTGCTGCTCCTGGTCTTATGACATTGATTTCATGGCTGAGGGATATTCCATCGTACATAAATACCACAGTTTTTTGAACCATTTTTATATTTCCTGGGATATTTAAGGTGTACCCAAGTTGAGGTTCTTGTAAGCAGTGCAGCCCTATATTTGGGGGTGGCTCTGTCTTATTGATTTTCAGTTTTCCCAAGGTATATTCCCTAGACTGGAAGTGCCCTTGGCTCTGTAGCTCTGTTGTTTACTTGCTTTGGGAACGCAATGCACTCCTCCAGTTTGGCAGTTGGCAATTTACATCCCGACCATCAGCATAATATGGCTCCCTGTTCTCCAGGGCCTGTCTTGCCTTTCTGGCTTTTACACATTTGTGGATGTCTCTTTTGACCGGTGGGAAGTGATACTTCTTTGTAGTGCAGATTTGCATTGCCCGCTTGCTTGCTTGGCCAAAAACGGCGTATGCGTTTTCTCCTATATATATTCAGGAGAAAACGCATACGCCCTTTTTGGCCAAGTGCGTCATTGTCGAAGTTGTGCCCCTCTTCCTGTGCTTTAAAGGCGATTCCAACGTACCTCTTGAAATCTGTTTCCTGCTATTCTGTCTCGCTTTCAAGTCCGCCTCGTTGCCCTCCCTCAACAGATTTTTGGACGATAGTTGTCCTTTATTACTCTGCCAGTTTGTGAATTGCTGTGCCCCTGAGCTCCATTTTTCAACTCGTTTTTTGTGAGCTGTACGCAAGTCCAAAATTTTGGTTCAGGACCTATACTGGTTCCCGTTAGGGGGCTGAGACTGTGGTTAATTCTTCTTCCTGCCGGGAAATTAGAGTGACATGTGCCCGTCCAAATGCCTAACAGCTACTCTCTCATTTGTTCTCCCTCTTCCCTTCCATCCTCTGCCAAATTGGCAACCTGTGCGAACCAGGAGGTTAAAGGGGTTGTCTCGCCAAGTTGGGAGATTGATAGTAAAGCAGTTGGAAAGTCAAAGTGGAGCACCAGGAGAGGGACTTCTCGTTGAGTTTTAGAAACCTTTTGTATTCACAGTGTGTCCATTCTCTAGGTTTCCCATACATGTTATAGCTGTAGTAATATTCCCTTCAACATGGAGAGTTGGGACCCATGGAATGGGGGCCATGCATTTTTGCTTTAAAGGGTCTGCATTTGCTCACCCAATCTCACCTATCCTCTCAGTCCCAGGTGTCCAGCCTTATGGCACATCTAGCAGTCATTGTAGATAGGGTCATTCCAGGTTTCATCAGAGACCCTGAAGGAAATGTAAAGAATTTCCGTGTTTTTTGGTTTTGTTTTTGAAATTCATTTTTATAGTGGGTTTGAGCTGATTCTCGCTGCCATGTTTATGCCAGTCTAGACACACTTGATTCCCTTACAGAGACATATCAATACATAGGTTTTAAGATACTTACTAGTCAGATCTATTACTCTGCGGGAAATATGGGGTTTTGAGTCCCTTTCACTGAGGAAGGAGTAGGTCTTGTCTATTCCACAGTTGGTTTTAGAAATGGTACCTGTGCTTATATCAAACTCTGGTTTTATGCATCACCCCACCTCTCCTTTCCCCTTAAGCAGGCATAAGAGTGTTTTCTAAATGTGAGCTTCTGTTCTGTTTCCTAACTCAGTTCATGTGTAGCCATGTTTACAGAATCTTCATAAGTGATATATTATGATAAGTTTCTTTTTCTGTGTGACTTATTTCACTTAGAATCATCGTACCTGAATCCACTCACTTTGCTGCTCCTGGTCTTATGACATTGATTTCATGGCTGAGGGATATT
Source organism: Mesoplodon bidens (assembly GCF_964165515.1). Taxonomy (NCBI): domain Eukaryota; kingdom Metazoa; phylum Chordata; class Mammalia; order Artiodactyla; family Ziphiidae; genus Mesoplodon; species Mesoplodon bidens. The sequence continues at coordinate 635,358 of NW_027671760.1, forward strand.
CCATCGTACATAAATACCACAGTTTTTTGAACAATTTTTATATTTCCTGGGATATTTAAGGTGTACCCAAGTTGAGGTTCTTGTAAGCAGTGCAGCCCTAAATTTGGGGGTGGTTGTGTCTTATTGATTTTCAGTTTTCCCAAGGTATATTCCCTAGACTGGAAGTGCCCTTGGCTCTGTAGCTCAGTTGTTTACTTGTTTTAGGGAACGCAATGAACTCCTCCAGTGAGGCAGTTGGCAATTTACATCCCGCCCATCAGCATAACAAGGCTCCCTCTTCTCCAGGGCCTGTCTTGCCTTCTGGATTTTACACATTTTGTGGATGTCCCTTTTGACCGGTGGGAAGTGATACTTCTTTGTAGTGCAGATTTGCATTGCCCGCATGCTTGCTTGGCCAAAAAGGGCGTATGCGTTTTATCCTGAATATATTCAGGAGAAAACGCATACGCCCTTTTTGGCCAAGTGCGTCATTGTCAAAGTTGTGCCCCTCTTCCTGTGATTTAAAGGCGATTCCAACGTACCTCTTGAAATCTGTTTCCTGCTATTCTGCCTCACTTTCAAGTCCGCCTCGTTGCCTTCCCTCAACAGATTTTTGGACGATAGTTGTCTTTTATTACTCTATCAGTTTGTGAATTGCTGTGCCCCTGAGCTCCATTTTTCAACTCGTTTTTTGTGAGCTGTACGCAAGTCCAAAATTTTGGTTCAGGACATATACTGGTTCCCGGTGGGTGGCTGAGACTGTGGTCAATTCTTCTTCCTGCCGGGAAATTAGAGTGACATGTGCCCGTCCAAATGCCTAACAGCTACTCTCTCATTGGTTCTCCGTCTTCCCTTCCATCCTCTGCCAAATTTGCAACCTGTGCGAACAAGGAGGTTAAAGGGGTTGTCTCTCCAAGTTGGGACATTGATTGTAAATCAGTTGGAAAGTCAAAGCGGAGCACAAGGAGAGGGACTAGTCGTTGAGTTTTAGAAACCTTTTGTATTCACAGTGTGTCCATTCTCTAGGTTTCCCGTACATGTTATAGCTGTAGTAATATTCCCTTCAACATGGAGATTTGGGACCCATGGAATGGAGGCCATGCATTTTTGCTTTAAAGGGTCTGCATTTGCTCACCCAATCTCACCAATCCTCTCACTCCCAAGTGTTCAGCCTTATGCCACATCAAGCTGTCATTGTAGATAGGGTCATTCCAGGTTTCATCAGAGACCCTGAAGGAAATGTAAAGAATTTCCCTGTTTTTTGGTTTTGTTTTTGAAATTCCTTTTTATAGTGGGTTTGAGCTGATTCTCGCTGCCATGTTTATGCCCGTCTAGACACACTTGATTCCCTTACAGAGACATATCAATACATAGGTTTTAAGATTCTTACTAGTCAGATCTATTCCTCTGCGGGAAATATGGGGTTTTGAGTACCTTTCACTGAGGAAGGTGTAGGTCTTGTCTATTCCACAGTTGGTTATAGAAATGGTACCTGTGCTTATATCAAACTCTGGTTTTATGCATCACCCCACCTCTCCTTTCCCCTTAAGCAGGCATAAGAGTGTTTTCTAAATGTGAGACTCTGTTCTCTTTCCTAACTCAGTTCATGTGTAGCCATGTTTACAGGATATTCATAAGTGATATCTTATGATAAGTTTCTTTTTCTGTGTGACTTATTCCACTTAGAATCATCGTACCTGAATCCACTCACTTTGCTGCTCCTGGTCTTATGACATTGATTTCATGGCTGAGGGATATTCCATCGTACATAAATACCACAGTTTTTTGAACCATTTTTATATTTCCTGGGATATTTAAGGTGTACCCAAGTTGAGGTTCTTGTAAGCAGTGCAGCCATAAATTTGGTGGTGGCTCTGTCTTATTGATTTTCATTTTTCCCAAGGTATATTCCCTAGACTGGAAGTGCCCTTGGCTCTGTAGCTCTGTTGTTTACTTGTTTTAGGGAACGCAATGCACTCCTCCAGTGAGGCAGTTGGCAATATACATCCCGCCCATCAGCATAACAAGGCTCCCTCTTCTCCAGGGCCTGTCTTGCCTTTCTGTTTTTTACACATTTTGTGGATGTCCCTTTTGACCGGTGGGAAGTGATACTCCTTTGTAGTGCAGATTTGCATTGCCCGCTTGCTTGCTTGGCCAAAAGGGCGTATGCGTTTTCTCCTGAATATATCCAGGAGAAAACGCATACGCCCTTTTTGGCCAAGTGCGTCATTGTTGAAGTTGTGCCCCTCTTCCTGTGCTTTAAAGGCGATTCCAACGTACCTCTTGAAATCTGTTTCCTACTATTCTGTCTCTCTTTCAAGTCTGCCTCGCTGCCTTCCCTCAACAGATTTTTTGGACGATAGTTGTCCTTTATTACTCTGCCAGTTTGTGAATTGCTGTGCCCCTGAGCTCCATTTTTCAACTCGTTTTTTGTGAGCTGTACGCAAGTCCAAAATTTTGGTTCAGGACCTATACTGGTTCACGGTGGGTGGCTTAGACTGTGGTTAATTCTTCTTCCTGCCGGGAAATTAGAGTGACATGTGCCCGTCCAAATGCCTAACAGCTACTCTCTCATTGGTTCTCCCTCTTCCCTTCCATCCTCTGCGAAATTGGCAACCTGTGCGAACCAGGAGGTTAAAGGGGTTGTTTCGCCAAGTTGGGAGATTGATAGTAAATCAGTTGGAAAATCAAAACGGAGCACCAGGAGAGGGACTACTCGTTGAGTTTTAGAAACCTTTTGTATTCACAGTGTGTCCATTCTCTAGGTTTCCCGTACATGTTATAGCTGTAGTAATATTCCCTTCAACATGGAGAGTTGGGACCCATGGAATGGGGGCCATGCATTTTTGCTTTAAAGGGTCTGCATTTGCTCACCCAATCTCACCAATCCTCTCAGTCCCAAGTGTCCTGCCTTATGCCACATCCAGCTGTCATTGTAGATAGGGTCATTCCAGGTTTCATCAGAGACCCTGAAGGAAATGTAAAGAATTTCCCTGTTTTTTGGTTTTGTTTTTGAAATTCCTTTTTATAGTGGGTTTGAGCTGATTCTCGCTGCCATGTTTATGCCAGTCTAGACACACTTGATTCCCTTACAGAGACATATCAATACATAGGTTTTAAGATTCTTACTAGTCAGATCTATTCCTCTGCGGGAAATATGGGGTTTTGAGTCCCTTTCAATGAGGAAGGTGTAGGTCTTGTCTATTGCACAGTTGGTTATAGAAATGGTACCTGTGCTTATATCAAACTCTGGTTTTATGCATCACCCCACCGCTCCTTTCCCCTTAAGCAGGCATAAGAGTGTTTTCTAAATGTGAGACTCTGTTCTCTTTCCTAACTCAGTTCATGTGTAGCCATGTTTACAGGATCTTCATAAGTGATATCTTATGATAAGTTTCTTTTTCTGTGTGACTTATTTCACTTAGAATCATCGTACCTGAATCCACTCACTTTGCTGCTCCTGTTCTTATGACATTGATTTCATGGCTGAGGGATATTCCATCGTACATAAATACCACAGTTTTTTGAATCATTTTTATATTTCCTGGCATATTTAAGGTGTACCCAAGTTGAGGTTCTTGTAAGCAGTGCAGCCCTAAATTTGGGGGTGGCTCTTTCTTATTGATTTTCAGTTTTCCCTAGGTATATTCCCTAGACTGGAAGTGCCCTTGGCTCTGTAGCTCTGTTGTTTACTTGTTTTAGGGAACGCAATGCACTCCTCCAGTGAGGCAGTTGGCAATTTACATCCTGCCCATCAGCATAACAAGGCTCCCTCTTCTCCAGGGCCTGTCTTGCCTTTCTGGTTTTTACACATTTTGTGTATGTCCCTTTTGACCAGTGCGAAGTGATATTCCTTTGTAGTGCAGATTTGCATTGCCCGCTTGCTTGCTTGGCCAAAAAGGGCGTATGCGTTTTCTCCTGAATATATTCAGGCGAAAACGCATACGCCCTTTTTGGCCAAGTGCGTCATTGTCGAAGTTGTGCCCCTCTTCCTGTGCTTTAAAGGCGATTCCAACGTACCTCTTGAAATCTGTTTCCTGCTATTCTGTCTCTCTTTCAAGTCCGCCTCGCTGCCTTCCCTCAACAGATTTTTTGGACAATAGTTGTCCTTTATTAATCTGCCAGTTTGTGAATTGCTGTGCCCCTGAGCTCCATTTTTCAACTCGTTTTTTGTGAGCTGTACGCAAGTCCAAAATTTTGGTTCAGGACCTATACTGGTTCCCGGTGGGTGGCTGAGACTGTGGTTAATTCTTCTTCCTGCCGGGAAATTAGAGTGACATGTGCCCGTCCAAATGCCTAACAGCTACTCTCTCATTGGTTCTCCCTCTTCCCTTCCATCCTCTGCCAAATTGGCAACCTGTGCGAACCAGGAGGTTAAAAGCGTTGTCTCTCCAAGTTGGGAGATTGATAGTAAAGCAGTTGGAAAGTCAAACCGGAGAACCAGGAGAGGGACTACTCGTTGAGTTTTAGAAACCTTTTGTATTCACAGTGTGTCCATTCTCTAGGTTTCCTGTACATGTTATAGCTGTAGTAATATTCCCTTCAACATGGAGAGTTGGGACCCATGGAATGGGGTGCATGCATTTTTGCTTTAAAGAGTCTGCATTTGCTCACCAAATCTCACCAATCCACTCACTCCCAGGTGTCCAGACTTATGACACATCCAGCTGTCATTGTAGATAGGGTCATTCCAGGTTTCATCAGAGACCCTGAAGGAAATGTAAAGAATTTCCCTGTTTTTTGGTTTTGTTTTTGAAATTCCTTTTTATAGTGTGTTTGAGCTGATTCTCGCTGCCATGTTTATGCCAGTCTAGACACACTTGATTCCCTTACAGAGACATATCAATACATAGGTTTTAAGATTCTTACTAGTCAGATCTATTCCTCTGCGGGAAATATGGGGTTTTGAGTCCCTTTCACTGAGGAAGGTGTAGGTCTTGTCTATTCCACAGTTGGTTTTAGAAATGGTACCTGTGCTTATATCAAACTCTGGTTTTATGCATCACCCCACCTCTCCTTTCCCCTCAAGCAGGCATAAGAGGGTTTTCCAATTGTGAGACTCTGTTCTCTTTCCTAACTCAGTTCATGTGTAGCCATGTTTACAGGATCTTCATAAGTGATATCTTATGATAAGTTTCTTTTTCTGTGTGACTTATTTCACTTAGAATCATCGTACCTGAATCCACTCACTTTGCTGCTCCTGGTCTTATGACATTGATTTCATGGCTGAGGGATATTCCATCGTACATAAATACCACAGTTTTTTGAACCATTTTTATATTTCCTGGGATATTTAAGGTGTACCCAAGTTGAGGTACTTGTAAGCAGTGCAGCCCTAAATTTGGGGGTGGCTCTGTCTTATTGATTTTCAGTTTTCCATAGGTATATTCCCTAGACTGGAAGTGCCCTTGGCTCTGTAGCTCTGTTGTTTACTTGTTTTAGGGAACGCAATGCACTCCTCCAGTGAGGCAGTTGGCAACTTACATCCCGCCCATCAGCATAACAAGGCTCCCTCTTCTCCAGGGCCTGTCTTGCCTTTCTGGTTTTTACACATTTGTGGATGTCCCTTTTGACCGGTGGGAAGTGATACTTATTTGTAGTGCAGATTTGAATTGCCCGCTTGTTGCTTGGCCTAAAAGGGCGTATGCGTTTTCTCCTGAATATATTCAGGAGAAAACGCATACGCCCTTTTTGGCCAAGTGCGTCATTGACAAAGTTGTGCCCCTCTTCCTGTGATTTAAAGGTGATTCCAACGTACCTCTTGAAATCTGTTTCCTGCTATTCTGCCTCGCTTTCAAGTCCGCCTCGTTGCTTTCCCTCAACAGATTTTTGGACGATAGTTGTCCTTTATTACTCTGCCAGTTTGTGAATTGCTGTGCCTCTGAGCTCCATTTTTCAACTCGTTTTTTGTGAGCTGTACGCATGTACAAAATTTTGGTTCAGGACCTATACTGGTTCCCGGTGGGTGGCTGAGACTGTGGTTAATTCTTCTTCCTGCCGGGAAATTAGAGTGACATGTGCCTGTCCAAATGCCTAACAGCTACTCTCTCATTGGTTCTCCGTCTTCCCTTCCATCCTCTGCCAAATTTGCAACCTGTGCGAACAAGGAGGTTAAAGGGGTTGTCTCTCCAAGTTGGGACATTGATTTTAAATCAGTTGGAAAGTCAAAGCGGAGCACAAGGAGAGGGACTAGTCGTTGAGTTTTAGATACCTTTTGTATTCACAGTGTGTCCATTCTCTAGGTTTCCCGTACATGTTATAGCTGTAGTAATATTCCCTTCAACATGGAGATTTGGGACCCATGGAATGGAGGCCATGCATTTTTGCTTTAAAGGGTCTGCATTTGCTCACCCAATCTAACCAATCCTCTCACTCCCAAGTGTTCAGCCTTATGCCACATCAAGCTGTCATTGTAGATAGGGTCATTCCAGGTTTCATCAGAGACCCTGAAGGAAATGTAAAGAATTTCCCAGTTTTTTGGTTTTGTTTTTGAAATTCCTTTTTATAGTGGGTTTGAGCTGATTCTCGCTGCCATGTTTATGCCAGTCTAGACACACTTGATTCCCTTACAGAGACATATCAATACATAGGTTTTAAGATTCTTACTAGTCAGATCTATTCCTCTGCGGGAAATATGGGGTTTTGAGTCCCTTTCACTGAGGAAGGTGTAGGTCTTGTCTATTCCACAGTTGGTTATAGAAATGGTACCTGTGCTTATATCAAACTCTGGTTTTATGCATCACCCCACCTCTCCTTTCCCCTTAAGCAGGCATAAGACTGTTTTCTAAATGTGAGACTCTGTTCTCTTTCCTAACTCAGTTCATGTGTAGCCATGTTTACAGGATCTTCATAAGTGATATCTTATTATAAGTTTCTTTTTCTGTGTGACTTATTTCACTTAGAATCATCGTACCTGAATCCACTCACTTTGCTGCTCCTGGTCTTATGACATTGATTTCATGGCTGAGGGATATTCCATCGTACATAAATACCACAGTTTTTTGAACCATTTTTATATTTCCTGGGATATTTAAGGTGTACCCAAGTTGAGGTTCTTGTAAGCAGTGCAGCCCTAAATTTGGTGGTGCCTCTGTCTTATTGATTTTCATTTTTCCCAAGGTATATTCCCTAGAGTGGAAGTGCCCTTGGCTCTGTAGCTCTGTTGTTTACTTGTTTTAGGGAACGCAATGCACTCCTCCAGTGAGGCATTTGGCAATTTACATCCCGCCCATCAGCATAACAAGGATCCCTGTTCTCCAGGGCCTGTCTTGCCTTTCTGTTTTTTACACATTTTGTGGATATCCCTTTTGACCGGTGGGAAGTGATACTTCTTTGTAGTGCAGATTTGCATTGCCCGCTTGCTTGCTTGGCCAAAAAGGGCGTATGTGTTTTCTCCTGAATATATTCAGGAGAAAACGCATACGCCCTTTTTGGCCAAGTGCATCATTGACAAAGTTGTGCCCCTCTTCCTGTGATTTAAAGGCGATTCCAACGTACCTCTTGAAATCTGTTTCCTGCTATTCTGCCTCGCTTTCAAGTCTGCCTCGCTGCCTTCCCTCAACAGATTTTTGGACGATAGTTGTCCTTTATTACTCTTCCAGTTTGTGAATTGCTGTGCCCCTGAGCTCCATTTTTCAACTCGTTTTTTGTGAGCTGTACGCAAGTCCAAAATTTTGGTTCAGGACCTATACTGGTTCCCGGTGGGTGGCTGAGACTGTGGTTAATTCTTCTTCCTGCCGGGAAATTAGAGTGACATGTGCCCGTCCAAATGCCTAACAGCTACTCTCTCATTGGTTCTCCCTCTTCCCTTCCATCCTCTGCGAAATTGGCAACCTGTGCGAACCAGGAGGTTAAAGGGGTTGTTTCGCCAAGTTGGGAGATTGATAGTAAATCAGTTGGAAAGTCAAAGCGGAGCACCAGGAGAGGGACTACTCGTTGAGTTTTAGAAACCTTTTGTATTCACAGTGTGTCCATTCTCTAGGTTTCCCGTACATGTTATAGCTGTAGTAATATTCCCTTCAACATGGAGAGTTGGGATCCATGGAATGGGGGCCATGCATTTTTGCTTTAAAGGGTCTGCATTTGCTCACCCAATCTCACCAATCCTCTCAGTCCCAAGCGTCCAGCCTTATGCCACATCCAGCTTTCATTGTAGATAGGGTCATTCCAGGTTTCATCAGAGACCCTGAAGGAAATGTAAAGAATTTCCCTGTTTTTTGGTTTTGTTTTTGAAATTCCTTTTTATAGTGGGTTTGAGCTGATTCTCGCTGCCATGTTTATGCCAGTCTAGACACACTTGATTCCCTTACAGAGACATATCAATACATAGGTTTTAAGATTCTTACTAGTCAGATCTATTCCTCTGCGGGAAATATGGGGTTTTGAGTCCCTTTCACTGAGGAAGGTGTAGGTCTTGTCTATTGCACAGTTGGTTATAGAAATGGTACCTGTGCTTATATCAAACTCTGGTTTTATGCATCACCCCACCGCTCCTTTCCCCTTAAGCAGGCATAAGAGTGTTTTCTAAATGTGAGACTCTGTTCTCTTTCCTAACTCAGTTCATGTGTAGCCATGTTTACAGGATCTTCATAAGTGATATCTTATGATAAGATTCTTTTTCTGTGTGACTTATTTCACTTAGAATCATCGTACCTGAATCCACTCACTTTGCTGCTCCTGGTCTTATGACATTGATTTAATGGCTGAGGGATATTCCATCGTACATAAATACCACAGTTTTTTGAACCATTTTTATATTTCCTGGCATATTTAAGGTGTACCCAAGTTGAGGTTCTTGTAAGCAGTGCAGCCCTAAATTTGGGGGTGGCTCTGTCTTATTGATTTTCAGTTTTCCATAGGTATATTCCCTAGACTGGAAGTACCCATGGCTCTGTAGCTCTGTTGTTTACTTGTTTTAGGGAACACAATGCACTCCTCCAGTGAGGCAGTTGGCAATTTACATCCTGCCCATCAGCATAACAAGGCTCCCTCTTCTCCAGGGCCTGTCTTGCCTTTCTGGTTTTTACACATTTTGTGTATGTCCCTTTTGACCGGTGCGAAGTGATACTCCTTTGTAGTGCAGATTTGCATTGCCCGCTTGCTTGCTTGGCCAAAAAGTGCGTATGCGTTTTCTCCTGAATATATTCAGGCGAAAACGCATACGCCCTTTTTGGCCAAGTGCGTCATTGTCGAAGTTGTGCCTCTCTTCCTGTGCTTTAAAGGCGATTCCAACGTACCTCTTGAAATCTGTTTCCTGCTATTCTGTCTCTCTTTCAAGTCCGCCTCGCTGCCTTCCCTCAACAGATTTTTTGGACGATAGTTGTCCTTTATTACTCTGCCAGTTTGTGAATTGCTGTGCCCCTGAGCTCCATTTTTCAACTCGTTTTTTGTGAGCTGTACGCAAGTCCAAAATTTTGGTTCAGGACCTATACTGGTTCCCGGTGGGTGGCTGAGACTGTGGTTAATTCTTCTTCCTGCCGGGAAATTAGAGTGACATGTGCCCGTCCAAATGCCTAACAGCTACTCTCTCATTGGTTCTCCCTCTTCCCTTCCATCCTCTGCGAAATTCGCAACCTGTGCGAACCAGGAGGTTAAAGGGGTTGTTTCGCCAAGTTGGGAGATTGATAGTAAATCAGTTGGAAAGTCAAAGCGGAGCACCAGGAGAGGGACTACACGTTGAGTTTTAGAAACCTTTTGTATTCACAGTGTGTCCATTCTCTAGGTTTCCCGTACATGTTATAGCTGTAGTAATATTCCCTTCAACATGGAGAGTTGGGACCCATGGAATGGGGGCCATGCATTTTTGCTTTAAAGGGTCTGCATTTGCTCACCCAATCTCACCAATCCTCTCAGTCCCAAGTGTCCAGCCTTATGCCACATCCAGCTGTCATTGTAGATAGGGTCATTCCAGGTTTCATCAGAGACCCTGAAGGAAATGTAAAGAATTTCCCTGTTTTTTGGTTTTGTTTTGAAATTCCTTTTTATAGTGGGTTTGAGCTGATTCTCGCTGCCATGTTTATGCCAGTGTAGACACACTTGATTCCCTTACAGAGACATATCAATACATAGGTTTTAAGATTCTTACTAGTCAGATCTATTCCTCTGCGGGAAATATGGGGTTTTGAGTCCCTTTCACTGAGGAAGGTGTAGGTCTTGTCTATTCCACAGTTGGTTATAGAAATGGTTCCTGTGCTTATATCAAACTCTGGTTTTATGCATCACCCCACCGCTCCTTTCCCCTTAAGCAGGCATAAGAGTGTTTTCTAAATGTGAGACTCTGTTCTCTTTCCTAACTCAGTTCATGTGTAGCCATGTTTACAGGATATTCATAAGTGATATCTTATGATAAGTTTCTTTTTCTGTGTGACTTATTTCACTTAGTATCATCGTACCTGAATCCACTCACTTTGCTGCTCCTGTTCTTATGACATTGATTTCATGGCTGAGGGATATTCCATCGTACATAAATACCACAGTTTTTTGAAACATTTTTATATTTCCTGGCATATTTAAGGTGTACCCAAGTTGAGGTTCTTGTAAGCAGTGCAGCCCTAAATTTGGGGGTGGCTCTTTCTTATTGATTTTCAGTTTTCCCAAGGTATATTCCCTAGACTGGAAGTGCCCTTGGCTCTGTAGCTCTGTTGTTTACTTGTTTTAGGGAACGCAATGCACTCCTCCAGTGAGGCAGTTGGCAATTTACATCCTGCCCATCAGCATAACAAGGCTCCCTCTTCTCCAGGGCCTGTCTTGCCTTTCTGGTTTTTACACATTTTGTGTATGTCCCTTTTGACCAGTGCGAAGTGATATTCCTTTGTAGTGCAGATTTGCATTGCCCGCTTGCTTGCTTGGCCAAAAAGGGCGTATGCGTTTTCTCCTGAATATATTCAGGCGAAAACGCATACGCCCTTTTTGGCCAAGTGCGTCATTGTCGAAGTTGTGCCCCTCTTCCTGTGCTTTAAAGGCGATTCCAACGTACCTCTTGAAATCTGTTTCCTGCTATTCTGTCTCTCTTTCAAGTCCGCCTCGCTGCCTTCCCTCAACAGATTTTTTGGACAATAGTTGTCCTTTATTAATCTGCCAGTTTGTGAATTGCTGTGCCCCTGAGCTCCATTTTTCAACTCGTTTTTTGTGAGCTGTACGCAAGTCCAAAATTTTGGTTCAGGACCTATACTGGTTCCCGGTGGGTGGCTGAGACTGTGGTTAATTCTTCTTCCTGCCGGGAAATTAGAGTGACATGTGCCCGTCCAAATGCCTAACAGCTACTCTCTCATTGGTTCTCCCTCTTCCCTTCCATCCTCTGCCAAATTGGCAACCTGTGCGAACCAGGAGGTTAAAAGCGTTGTCTCTCCAAGTTGGGAGATTGATAGTAAAGCAGTTGGAAAGTCAAACCGGAGAACCAGGAGAGGGACTACTCGTTGAGTTTTAGAAACCTTTTGTATTCACCGTGTGTCCATTCTCTAGGTTTCCTGTACATGTTATAGCTGTAGTAATATTCCCTTCAACATGGAGAGTTGGGACCCATGGAATGGGGTCCATGCATTTTTGCTTTAAAGAGTCTGCATTTGCTCACCAAATCTCACCAATCCACTCACTCCCAGGTGTCCAGACTTATGACACATCCAGCTGTCATTGTAGATAGGGTCATTCCAGGTTTCATCAGAGACCCTGAAGGAAATGTAAAGAATTTCCCTGTTTTTTGGTTTTGTTTTTGAAATTCCTTTTTATAGTGTGTTTGAGCTGATTCTCGCTGCCATGTTTATGCCAGTCTAGACACACTTGATTCCCTTACAGAGACATATCAATACATAGGTTTTAAGATTCTTACTAGTCAGATCTATTCCTCTGCGGGAAATATGGGGTTTTGAGTCCCTTTCACTGAGGAAGGTGTAGGTCTTGTCTATTCCACAGTTGGTTTTAGAAATGGTACCTGTGCTTATATCAAACTCTGGTTTTATGCATCACCCCACCTCTCCTTTCCCCTCAAGCAGGCATAAGAGGGTTTTCCAATTGTGAGACTCTGTTCTCTTTCCTAACTCAGTTCATGTGTAGCCATGTTTACAGGATCTTCATAAGTGATATCTTATGATAAGTTTCTTTTTCTGTGTGACTTATTTCACTTAGAATCATCGTACCTGAATCCACTCACTTTGCTGCTCCTGGTCTTATGACATTGATTTCATGGCTGAGGGATATTCCATCGTACATAAATACCACAGTTTTTTGAACCATTTTTATATTTCCTGGGATATTTAAGGTGTACCCAAGTTGAGGTACTTGTAAGCAGTGCAGCCCTAAATTTGGGGGTGGCTCTGTCTTATTGATTTTCAGTTTTCCATAGGTATATTCCCTAGACTGGAAGTGCCCTTGGCTCTGTAGCTCTGTTGTTTACTTGTTTTAGGGAACGCAATGCACTCCTCCAGTGAGGCAGTTGGCAACTTACATCCCGCCCATCAGCATAACAAGGCTCCCTCTTCTCCAGGGCCTGTCTTGCCTTTCTGGTTTTTACACATTTGTGGATGTCCCTTTTGACCGGTGGGAAGTGATACTTATTTGTAGTGCAGATTTGAATTGCCCGCTTGTTGCTTGGCCTAAAAGGGCGTATGCGTTTTCTCCTGAATATATTCAGGAGAAAACGCATACGCCCTTTTTGGCCAAGTGCGTCATTGACAAAGTTGTGCCCCTCTTCCTGTGATTTAAAGGTGATTCCAACGTACCTCTTGAAATCTGTTTCCTGCTATTCTGCCTCGCTTTCAAGTCCGCCTCGTTGCTTTCCCTCAACAGATTTTTGGACGATAGTTGTCCTTTATTACTCTGCCAGTTTGTGAATTGCTGTGCCTCTGAGCTCCATTTTTCAACTCGTTTTTTGTGAGCTGTACGCATGTACAAAATTTTGGTTCAGGACCTATACTGGTTCCCGGTGGGTGGCTGAGACTGTGGTTAATTCTTCTTCCTGCCGGGAAATTAGAGTGACATGTGCCTGTCCAAATGCCTAACAGCTACTCTCTCATTGGTTCTCCGTCTTCCCTTCCATCCTCTGCCAAATTTGCAACCTGTGCGAACAAGGAGGTTAAAGGGGTTGTCTCTCCAAGTTGGGACATTGATTTTAAATCAGTTGGAAAGTCAAAGCGGAGCACAAGGAGAGGGACTAGTCGTTGAGTTTTAGATACCTTTTGTATTCACAGTGTGTCCATTCTCTAGGTTTCCCGTACATGTTATAGCTGTAGTAATATTCCCTTCAACATGGAGATTTGGGACCCATGGAATGGAGGCCATGCATTTTTGCTTTAAAGGGTCTGCATTTGCTCACCCAATCTAACCAATCCTCTCACTCCCAAGTGTTCAGCCTTATGCCACATCAAGCTGTCATTGTAGATAGGGTCATTCCAGGTTTCATCAGAGACCCTGAAGGAAATGTAAAGAATTTCCCAGTTTTTTGGTTTTGTTTTTGAAATTCCTTTTTATAGTGGGTTTGAGCTGATTCTCGCTGCCATGTTTATGCCAGTCTAGACACACTTGATTCCCTTACAGAGACATATCAATACATAGGTTTTAAGATTCTTACTAGTCAGATCTATTCCTCTGCGGTAAATATGGGGTTTTGAGTCCCTTTCACTGAGGAAGGTGTAGGTCTTGTCTATTCCACAGTTGGTTATAGAAATGGTACCTGTGCTTATATCAAACTCTGGTTTTATGCATCACCCCACCTCTCCTTTCCCCTTAAGCAGGCATAAGACTGTTTTCTAAATGTGAGACTCTGTTCTCTTTCCTAACTCAGTTCATGTGTAGCCATGTTTACAGGATCTTCATAAGTGATATCTTATTATAAGTTTCTTTTTCTGTGTGACTTATTTCACTTAGAATCATCGTACCTGAATCCACTCACTTTGCTGCTCCTGGTCTTATGACATTGATTTCATGGCTGAGGGATATTCCATCGTACATAAATACCACAGTTTTTTGAACCATTTTTATATTTCCTGGGATATTTAAGGTGTACCCAAGTTGAGGTTCTTGTAAGCAGTGCAGCCCTAAATTTGGTGGTGCCTCTGTCTTATTGATTTTCATTTTTCCCAAGGTATATTCCCTAGAGTGGAAGTGCCCTTGGCTCTGTAGCTCTGTTGTTTACTTGTTTTAGGGAACGCAATGCACTCCTCCAGTGAGGCATTTGGCAATTTACATCCCGCCCATCAGCATAACAAGGATCCCTGTTCTCCAGGGCCTGTCTTGCCTTTCTGTTTTTTACACATTTTGTGGATATCCCTTTTGACCGGTGGGAAGTGATACTTCTTTGTAGTGCAGATTTGCATTGCCCGCTTGCTTGCTTGGCCAAAAAGGGCGTATGTGTTTTCTCCTGAATATATTCAGGAGAAAACGCATACGCCCTTTTTGGCCAAGTGCATCATTGACAAAGTTGTGCCCCTCTTCCTGTGATTTAAAGGCGATTCCAACGTACCTCTTGAAATCTGTTTCCTGCTATTCTGCCTCGCTTTCAAGTCTGCCTCGCTGCCTTCCCTCAACAGATTTTTGGACGATAGTTGTCCTTTATTACTCTTCCAGTTTGTGAATTGCTGTGCCCCTGAGCTCCATTTTTCAACTCGTTTTTTGTGAGCTGTACGCAAGTCCAAAATTTTGGTTCAGGACCTATACTGGTTCCCGGTGGGTGGCTGAGACTGTGGTTAATTCTTCTTCCTGCCGGGAAATTAGAGTGACATGTGCCCGTCCAAATGCCTAACAGCTACTCTCTCATTGGTTCTCCCTCTTCCCTTCCATCCTCTGCGAAATTGGCAACCTGTGCGAACCAGGAGGTTAAAGGGGTTGTTTCGCCAAGTTGGGAGATTGATAGTAAATCAGTTGGAAAGTCAAAGCGGAGCACCAGGAGAGGGACTACTCGTTGAGTTTTAGAAACCTTTTGTATTCACAGTGTGTCCATTCTCTAGGTTTCCCGTACATGTTATAGCTGTAGTAATATTCCCTTCAACATGGAGAGTTGGGACCCATGGAATGGGGGCCATGCATTTTTGCTTTAAAGGGTCTGCATTTGCTCACCCAATCTCACCAATCCTCTCAGTCCCAAGCGTCCAGCCTTATGCCACATCCAGCTTTCATTGTAGATAGGGTCATTCCAGGTTTCATCAGAGACCCTGAAGGAAATGTAAAGAATTTCCCTGTTTTTTGGTTTTTTTTTGAAATTCCTTTTTATAGTGGGTTTGAGCTGATTCTCGCTGCCATGTTTATGCCAGTCTAGACACACTTGATTCCCTTACAGAGACATATCAATACATAGGTTTTAAGATTCTTACTAGTCAGATCTATTCCTCTGCGGGAAATATGGGGTTTTGAGTCCCTTTCACTGAGGAAGGTGTAGGTCTTGTCTATTGCACAGTTGGTTATAGAAATGGTACCTGTGCTTATATCAAACTCTGGTTTTATGCATCACCCCACCGCTCCTTTCCCCTTAAGCAGGCATAAGAGTGTTTTCTAAATGTGAGACTCTGTTCTCTTTCCTAACTCAGTTCATGTGTAGCCATGTTTACAGGATCTTCATAAGTGATATCTTATGATAAGATTCTTTTTCTGTGTGACTTATTTCACTTAGAATCATCGTACCTGAATCCACTCACTTTGCTGCTCCTGGTCTTATGACATTGATTTAATGGCTGAGGGATATTCCATCGTACATAAATACCACAGTTTTTTGAACCATTTTTATATTTCCTGGCATATTTAAGGTGTACCCAAGTTGAGGTTCTTGTAAGCAGTGCAGCCCTAAATTTGGGGGTGGCTCTGTCTTATTGATTTTCAGTTTTCCATAGGTATATTCCCTAGACTGGAAGTACCCATGGCTCTGTAGCTCTGTTGTTTACTTGTTTTAGGGAACACAATGCACTCCTCCAGTGAGGCAGTTGGCAATTTACATCCTGCCCATCAGCATAACAAGGCTCCCTCTTCTCCAGGGCCTGTCTTGCCTTTCTGGTTTTTACACATTTTGTGTATGTCCCTTTTGACCGGTGCGAAGTGATACTCCTTTGTAGTGCAGATTTGCATTGCCCGCTTGCTTGCTTGGCCAAAAAGTGCGTATGCGTTTTCTCCTGAATATATTCAGGCGAAAACGCATACGCCCTTTTTGGCCAAGTGCGTCATTGTCGAAGTTGTGCCTCTCTTCCTGTGCTTTAAAGGCGATTCCAACGTACCTCTTGAAATCTGTTTCCTGCTATTCTGTCTCTCTTTCAAGTCCGCCTCGCTGCCTTCCCTCAACAGATTTTTTGGACGATAGTTGTCCTTTATTACTCTGCCAGTTTGTGAATTGCTGTGCCCCTGAGCTCCATTTTTCAACTCGTTTTTTGTGAGCTGTACGCAAGTCCAAAATTTTGGTTCAGGACCTATACTGGTTCCCGGTGGGTGGCTGAGACTGTGGTTAATTCTTCTTCCTGCCGGGAAATTAGAGTGACATGTGCCCGTCCAAATGCCTAACAGCTACTCTCTCATTGGTTCTCCCTCTTCCCTTCCATCCTCTGCGAAATTGGCAACCTGTGCGAACCAGGAGGTTAAAGGGGTTGTTTCGCCAAGCTGGGAGATTGATAGTAAATCAGTTGGAAAGTCAAAGCGGAGCACCAGGAGAGGGACTACACGTTGAGTTTTAGAAACCTTTTGTATTCACAGTGTGTCCATTCTCTAGGTTTCCCGTACATGTTATAGCTGTAGTAATATTCCCTTCAACATGGAGAGTTGGGACCCATGGAATGGGGGCCATGCATTTTTGCTTTAAAGGGTCTGCATTTGCTCACCCAATCTCACCAATCCTCTCAGTCCCAAGTGTCCAGCCTTATGCCACATCCAGCTGTCATTGTAGATAGGGTCATTCCAGGTTTCATCAGAGACCCTGAAGGAAATGTAAAGAATTTCCCTGTTTTTTGGTTTTGTTTTGAAATTCCTTTTTATAGTGGGTTTGAGCTGATTCTCGCTGCCATGTTTATGCCAGTGTAGACACACTTGATTCCCTTACAGAGACATATCAATACATAGGTTTTAAGATTCTTACTAGTCAGATCTATTCCTCTGCGGGAAATATGGGGTTTTGAGTCCCTTTCACTGAGGAAGGTGTAGGTCTTGTCTATTCCACAGTTGGTTATAGAAATGGTTCCTGTGCTTATATCAAACTCTGGTTTTATGCATCACCCCACCGCTCCTTTCCCCTTAAGCAGGCATAAGAGTGTTTTCTAAATGTGAGACTCTGTTCTCTTTCCTAACTCAGTTCATGTGTAGCCATGTTTACAGGATATTCATAAGTGATATCTTATGATAAGTTTCTTTTTCTGTGTGACTTATTTCACTTAGTATCATCGTACCTGAATCCACTCAGTTTGCTGCTCCTGTTCTTATGACATTGATTTCATGGCTGAGGGATATTCCATCGTACATAAATACCACAGTTTTTTGAACCATTTTTATATTTCCTGGGATATTTAAGGTGTACCCAAGTTGAGGTTCTTGTAAGCAGTGCAGCCCTAAATTTGGTGGTGGCTCTGTCTTATTGATTGTCATTTTTCCCAAAGTATATTCCCTAGACTGGAAGTGACCTTGGCTCTGTAGCTCTGTTGTTTACTTGTTTTAGGGAACGCAATGCACTCCTCCAGTGAGGCAGTTGGCAATTTACATCCCGCCCATCAGCATAACAAGGCTCCCTGTTCTCCAGGGCCTGTCTTGCCTTTCTGGTTTTTACACATTTGTGGATGTCCCTTTTGACCGGTGGGAAGTGATACTTCTTTGTAGAGCAGATTTGCATTGCCCGCTTCCTTGCTTGGCCAAAAAGGGCGTATGCGTTTTCTCCTGAATATATTCAGGCGAAAACGCATACGCCCTTTTTGGCCAAGTGCGTCATTGTCGAAGTTGTGCCCCTCTTCCTGTGCTTTAAAGACGATTCCACCGTACCTCTTGAAATCTGTTTCCTGCTATTCTGCCTCGCTTTCAAGTCCGCCTCGTTGCCTTCCCTCAACAGATTTTTGGACGATAGTTGTCCTTTATTACTCTGCCAGTTTGTGAATTGCTGTGCCCCTGAGCTCCATTTTTCAACTCGTTTTTTGTGAGCTGTACGGAAGTCCAAAATTTTGGTTCAGGACCTATACTGGTACCCGGTGGGTGGCTGAGACTGTGGTTAATTCTTCTTCCTGCCGGGAAATTAGAGTGACATGTGCCCGTCCAAATGCCTAACAGCTACTCTCTCATTGGTTCTCCCTCTTCCCTTCCATCCTCTGCGAAATTGGCAACCTGTGCGAACCAGGAGGTTAAAGGGGTTGTTTCGCCAAGTTGGGAGATTGATAGTAAATCAGTTGGAAAGTCAAAGCGGAGCACCAGGAGAGGGACTACTCGTTGAGTTTTAGAAACCTTTTGTATTCACAGTGTGTCCATTCTCTAGGTTTCCCGTACATGTTATAGCTGTAGTAATATTCCCTTCAACATGGAGAGTTGGGACCCATGGAATGGGGGCCATGCATTTTTGCTTTAAAGGGTCTGCATTTGCTCACCCAATCTCACCAATCCTCTCACTCCCAAGTGTCCAGGCTTATGCCACATCCAGCTGTCATTGTAGATAGGGTCATTCCAGGTTTCATCAGAGTCCCTGAAGGAAATGTAAAGAATTTCCCTGTTTTTTGGTTTTGTTTTTGAAATTCCTTTTTATAGTGGGTTTGAGCTGATTCTCGCTGCCATGTTTATGCCAGTCTAGACACACTTGATTCCCTTACAGAGACATATCAATACATAGGTTTTAAGATTCTTACTAGTCAGATCTATTCCTCTGCGGGAAATATGGGGTTTTGAGTCCCTTTCACTGAGGAAGGTGTAGGTCTTGTCTATTCCACAGTTGGTTATAGAAACGGTACCTGTGCTTATATCAAACTCTGGTTTTATGCATCACCCCACCTCTCCTTTCCCCTTAAGCAGGCATAAGAGTGTTTTCTAATTGTGAGACTCTGTTCTCTTTCCTAACTCAGTTCATGTGTAGCCATGTTTACAGGATATTCATAAGTGATATCTTATGATAAGTTTCTTTTTCTGTGTGACTTATTTCACTTAGTATCATCGTACCTGAATCCACTCACTTTGCTGCTCCTGTTCTTATGACATTGATTTCATGGCTGAGGGATATTCCATCGTACATAAATACCACAGTTTTTTGAACCATTTTTATATTTCCTGGGATATTTAAGGTGTACCCAAGTTGAGGTTCTTGTAAGCAGTGCAGCCCTAAATTTGGTGGTGGCTCTGTCTTATTGATTGTCATTTTTCCCAAAGTATATTCCCTAGACTGGAAGTGACCTTGGCTCTGTAGCTCTGTTGTTTACTTGTTTTAGGGAACGCAATGCACTCCTCCAGTGAGGCAGTTGGCAATTTACATCCCGCCCATCAGCATAACAAGGCTCCCTGTTCTCCAGGGCCTCTCTTGCCTTTCTGGTTTTTACACATTTGTGGATGTCCCTTTTGACCGGTGGGAAGTGATACTTCTTTGTAGAGCAGATTTGCATTGCCCGCTTGCTTGCTTGGCCAAAAAGGGCGTATGCGTTTTCTCCTGAATATATTCAGGCGAAAACGCATACGCCCTTTTTGGCCAAGTGCGTCATTGTCGAAGTTGTGCCCCTCTTCCTGTGCTTTAAAGACGATTCCAACGTACCTCTTGAAATCTGTTTCCTGCTATTCTGCCTCGCTTTCAAGTCCACCTCGTTGCCTTCCCTCAACAGATTTTTGGACGATAGTTGTCCTTTATTACTCTGCCAGTTTGTGAATTGCTGTGCCCCTGAGCTCCATTTTTCAACTCGTTTTTTGTGAGCTGTACGGAAGTCCAAAATTTTGGTTCAGGACCTATACTGGTTCCCGGTGGGTGGCTGAGACTGTGGTTAATTCTTCTTCCTGCCGGGAAATTAGAGTGACATGTGCCCGTCCAAATGCCTAACAGCTACTCTCTCATTGGTTCTCCCTCTTCCCTTCCATCCTCTGCGAAATTGGCAACCTGTGCGAACCAGGAGGTTAAAGGGGTTGTTTCGCCAAGTTGGGAGATTGATAGTAAATCAGTTGGAAAGTCAAAGCGGAGCACCAGGAGAGGGACTACTCGTTGAGATTTAGAAACCTTTTGTATTCACAGTGTGTCCATTCTCTAGGTTTCCCGTACATGTTATAGCTGTAGTAATATTCCCTTCAACATGGAGAGTTGGGACCCATGGAATGGGGGCCATGCATTTTTGCTTTAAAGGGTCTGCATTTGCTCACCCAATCTCACCAATCCTCTCAGTCCCAAGTGTCCAGGCTTATGCCACATCCAGCTGTCATTGTAGATAGGGTCATTCCAGGTTTCATCAGAGACCCTGAAGGAAATGTAAAGAATTTCCCTGTTTTTTGGTTTTGTATTTGAAATTCCTTTTTATAGTGGGTTTGAGCTGATTCTCGCTGCCATGTTTATGCCAGTCTAGACACACTTGATTCCCTTACAGAGACATATCAATACATAGGTTTTAAGATTCTTACTAGTCAGATCTATTCCTCTGCGGGAAATATGGGGTTTTGAGTCCCTTTCACTGAGGAAGGTGTAGGTCTTGTCTATTCCACAGTTGGTTATAGAAATGGTTCCTGTGCTTATATCAAACTCTGGTTTTATGCATCACCCCACCGCTCCTTTCCCCTTAAGCAGGCATAAGAGTGTTTTCTAAATGTGAGACTCTGTTCTCTTTCCTAACTCAGTTCATGTGTAGCCATGTTTACAGATCTTCATAAGTGACATCTTATGATAAGTTTCTTTTTCTGTGTGACTTATTTCACTTAGAATCATCGTACCTGAATCCTTTCACTTTGCTGCTCCTGGTCTTATGACATTGATTTAATCGCTTAGGGATATTCCATCGTACATAAATACCACAGTTTTTTGAACCATTTTTATATTTCCTGGCATATTTAAGGTGTACCCAAGTTGAGGTTCTTGTAAGCAGTGCAGCCCTAAATTTGGGGGTGGCTCTGTCTTATTGATTTTCAGTTTTCCATAGGTATATTCCCTAGACTGGAAGTACCCATGGCTCTGTAGCTCTGTTGTTTACTTGTTTTAGGGAACACAATGCACTCCTCCAGTGAGGCAGTTGGCAATTTACATCCTGCCCATCAGCATAACAAGGCTCCCTCTTCTCCAGGGCCTGTCTTGCCTTTCTGGTTTTTACACATTTTGTGTATGTCCCTTTTGACCGGTGCGAAGTGATACTCCTTTGTAGTGCAGATTTGCATTGCCCGCTTGCTTGCTTGGCCAAAAAGGGCGTATGCGTTTTCTCCTGAATATATTCAGGCGAAAACGCATACGCCCTTTTTGGCCAAGTGCGTCATTGTCGAAGTTGTGCCTCTCTTCCTGTGCTTTAAAGGCGATTCCAACGTACCTCTTGAAATCTGTTTCCTGCTATTCTGTCTCTCTTTCAAGTCCGCCTCGCTGCCTTCCCTCAACAGATTTTTTGGACGATAGTTGTCCTTTATTACTCTGCCAGTTTGTGAATTGCTGTGCCCCTGAGCTCCATTTTTCAACTCGTTTTTTGTGAGCTGTACGCAAGTCCAAAATTTTGGTTCAGGACCTATACTGGTTCCCGGTGGGTGGCTGAGACTGTGGTTAATTCTTCTTCCTGCCGGGAAATTAGAGTGACATGTGCCCGTCCAAATGCCTAACAGCTACTCTCTCATTGGTTCTCCCTCTTCCCTTCCATCCTCTGCGAAATTGGCAACCTGTGCGAATCAGGAGGTTAAAGGGGTTGTTTCGCCAAGCTGGGAGATTGATAGTAAATCAGTTGGAAAGTCAAAGCGGAGCACCAGGAGAGGGACTACTCGTTGAGTTTTAGAAACCTTTTGTATTCACAGTGTGTCCATTCTCTAGGTTTCCCGTACATGTTATAGCTGTAGTAATATTCCCTTCAACATGGAGAGTTGGGACCCATGGAATGGGGTCATGCATTTTTGCTTTAAAGGGTCTGCATTTGCTCACCCAATCTCACCAATCCTCTCAGTCCCAAGTGTCCAGCCTTATGCCACATCCAGCTGTCATTGTAGATAGGGTCATTCCAGGTTTCATCAGAGACCCTGAAGGAAATGTAAAGAATTTCCCTGTTTTTTGGTTTTGTTTTTGAAATTCCTTTTTATAGTGGGTTTGAGCTGATTCTCGCTGCCATGTTTATGCCAGTCTAGACACACTTGATTCCCTTACAGAGACATATCAATACATAGGTTTTAAGATTCTTACTAGTCAGATCTATTCCTCTGCGGGAAATATGGGGTTTTGAGTCCCTTTCACTGAGGAAGGTGTAGGTCTTGTCTATTCCACATTTGGTTATAGAAATGGTACCTGTGCTTATATCAAACTCTGGTTTTATGCAGCACCCCACCGCTCCTTTCCCCTTAAGCAGGCATAAGAGTGTTTTCTAAATGTGAGACTCTGTTCTCTTTCCTAACTCAGTTCATGTGTAGCCATGTTTACAGGATCTTCATAAGTGATATCTTATGATAAGTTTCTTTTTCTGTGTGACTTATTTCACTTAGAATCATCGTACCTGAATCCATTCACTTTGCTGCTCCTGGTCTTATGACATTGATTTAATGGCTGAGGGATATTCCATCGTACATAAATACCACAGTTTTTTGAACCATTTTTATATTTCCTGGCATATTTAAGGTGTACCCAAGTTGAGGTTCTTGTAAGCAGTGCAGCCCTAAATTTGGGGGTGGCTCTGTCTTATTGATTTTCAGTTTTCCATAGGTATATTCCCTAGACTGGAAGTGCCCATGGCTCTGTAGCTCTGTTGTTTACTTGTTTTAGGGAACACAATGCACTCCTCCAGTGAGGCAGTTGGCAATTTACATCCTGCCCATCAGCATAACAAGTCTCCCTCTTCTCCAGGGCCTGTCTTGCCTTTCTGGTTTTTACACATTTTGTGTATGTCCCTTTTGACCGGTGCGAAGTGATACTCCTTTGTAGTGCAGATTTGCATTGCCCGCTTGCTTGCTTGGCCAAAAAGGGCGTATGCGTTTTCTCCTGAATATATTCAGGCGAAAACGCATACGCCCTTTTTGGCCAAGTGCGTCATTGTCGAAGTTGTGCCTCTCTTCCTGTGCTTTAAAGGCGATTCCAACGTACCTCTTGAAATCTGTTTCCTGCTATTCTGTCTCTCTTTCAAGTCCGCCTCGCTGCCTTCCCTCAACAGATTTTTTGGACGATAGTTGTCCTTTATTACTCTGCCAGTTTGTGAATTGCTGTGCCCCTGAGCTCCATTTTTCAACTCGTTTTTTGTGAGCTGTACGCAAGTCCAAAATTTTGGTTCAGGACCTATACTGGTTCCCGGTGGGTGGCTGAGACTGTGGTTAATTCTTCTTCCTGCCGGGAAATTAGAGTGACATGTGCCCGTCCAAATGCCTAACAGCTACTCTCTCATTGGTTCTCCCTCTTCCCTTCCATCCTCTGCGAAATTGGCAACCTGTGCGAACCAGGAGGTTAAAGGGGTTTTTTCGCCAAGTTGGGAGATTGATAGTAAATCAGTTGGAAAGTCAAAGCGGAGCACCAGGAGAGGGACTACTCGTTGAGTTTTAGAAACCTTTTGTATTCACAGTGTGTCCATTCTCTAGGTTTCCCGTACATGTTATAGCTGTAGTAATATTCCCTTCAACATGGAGAGTTGGGACCCATGGAATGGGGGCCATGCATTTTTGCTTTAAAGGGTCTGCATTTGCTCACCCAATCTCACCAATCCTCTCAGTCCCAAGTGTCCAGCCTTATGCCACATCCAGCTGTCATTGTAGATAGGGTCATTCCAGGTTTCATCAGAGACCCTGAAGGAAATGTAAAGAATTTCCCTGTTTTTTGGTTTTGTTTTGAAATTCCTTTTTATAGTGGGTTTGAGCTGATTCTCGCTGCCATGTTTATGCCAGTCTAGACACACTTGATTCCCTTACAGAGACATATCAATACATAGGTTTTAAGATTCTTACTAGTCAGATCTATTCCTCTGCGGGAAATATGGGGTTTTGAGTCCCTTTCACTGAGGAAGGTGTAGGTCTTGTCTATTCCACAGTTGGTTATAGAAATGGTTCCTGTGCTTATATCAAACTCTGGTTTTATGCATCACCCCACCGCTCCTTTCCCCTTAAGCAGGCATAAGAGTGTTTTCTAAATGTGAGACTCTGTTCTCTTTCCTAACTCAGTTCATGTGTAGCCATGTTTACAGGATATTCATAAGTGATATCTTATGATAAGTTTCTTTTTCTGTGTGACTTATTTCACTTAGTATCATCGTACCTGAATCCACTCAGTTTGCTGCTCCTGTTCTTATGACATTGATTTCATGGCTGAGGGATATTCCATCGTACATAAATACCACAGTTTTTTGAACCATTTTTATATTTCCTGGGATATTTAAGGTGTACCCAAGTTGAGGTTCTTGTAAGCAGTGCAGCCCTAAATTTGGTGGTGGCTCTGTCTTATTGATTGTCATTTTTCCCAAAGTATATTCCCTAGACTGGAAGTGACCTTGGCTCTGTAGCTCTGTTGTTTACTTGTTTTAGGGAACGCAATGCACTCCTCCAGTGAGGCAGTTGGCAATTTACATCCCGCCCATCAGCATAACAAGGCTCCCTGTTCTCCAGGGCCTGTCTTGCCTTTCTGGTTTTTACACATTTGTGGATGTCCCTTTTGACCGGTGGGAAGTGATACTTCTTTGTAGAGCAGATTTGCATTGCCCGCTTGCTTGCTTGGCCAAAAAGGGCGTATGCGTTTTCTCCTGAATATATTCAGGCGAAAACGCATACGCCCTTTTTGGCCAAGTGCGTCATTGTCGAAGTTGTGCCCCTCTTCCTGTGCTTTAAAGACGATTCCAACGTACCTCTTGAAATCTGTTTCCTGCTATTCTGCCTCGCTTTCAAGTCCACCTCGTTGCCTTCCCTCAACAGATTTTTGGACGATAGTTGTCCTTTATTACTCTGCCAGTTTGTGAATTGCTGTGCCCCTGAGCTCCATTTTTCAACTCGTTTTTTGTGAGCTGTACGGAAGTCCAAAATTTTGGTTCAGGACCTATACTGGTTCCCGGTGGGTGGCTGAGACTGTGGTTAATTCTTCTTCCTGCCGGGAAATTAGAGTGACATGTGCCCGTCCAAATGCCTAACAGCTACTCTCTCATTGGTTCTCCCTCTTCCCTTCCATCCTCTGCGAAATTGGCAACCTGTGCGAACCAGGAGGTTAAAGGGGTTGTTTCGCCAAGTTGGGAGATTGATAGTAAATCAGTTGGAAAGTCAAAGCGGAGCACCAGGAGAGGGACTACTCGTTGAGATTTAGAAACCTTTTGTATTCACAGTGTGTCCATTCTCTAGGTTTCCCGTACATGTTATAGCTGTAGTAATATTCCCTTCAACATGGAGAGTTGGGACCCATGGAATGGGGGCCATGCATTTTTGCTTTAAAGGGTCTGCATTTGCTCACCCAATCTCACCAATCCTCTCAGTCCCAAGTGTCCAGGCTTATGCCACATCCAGCTGTCATTGTAGATAGGGTCATTCCAGGTTTCATCAGAGACCCTGAAGGAAATGTAAAGAATTTCCCTGTTTTTTGGTTTTGTATTTGAAATTCCTTTTTATAGTGGGTTTGAGCTGATTCTCGCTGCCATGTTTATGCCAGTCTAGACACACTTGATTCCCTTACAGAGACATATCAATACATAGGTTTTAAGATTCTTACTAGTCAGATCTATTCCTCTGCGGGAAATATGGGGTTTTGAGTCCCTTTCACTGAGGAAGGTGTAGGTCTTGTCTATTCCACAGTTGGTTATAGAAATGGTTCCTGTGCTTATATCAAACTCTGGTTTTATGCATCACCCCACCGCTCCTTTCCCCTTAAGCAGGCATAAGAGTGTTTTCTAAATGTGAGACTCTGTTCTCTTTCCTAACTCAGTTCATGTGTAGCCATGTTTACAGATCTTCATAAGTGACATCTTATGATAAGTTTCTTTTTCTGTGTGACTTATTTCACTTAGAATCATCGTACCTGAATCCTTTCACTTTGCTGCTCCTGGTCTTATGACATTGATTTAATCGCTTAGGGATATTCCATCGTACATAAATACCACAGTTTTTTGAACCATTTTTATATTTCCTGGCATATTTAAGGTGTACCCAAGTTGAGGTTCTTGTAAGCAGTGCAGCCCTAAATTTGGGGGTGGCTCTGTCTTATTGATTTTCAGTTTTCCATAGGTATATTCCCTAGACTGGAAGTACCCATGGCTCTGTAGCTCTGTTGTTTACTTGTTTTAGGGAACAAAATGCACTCCTCCAGTGAGGCAGTTGGCAATTTACATCCTGCCCATCAGCATAACAAGGCTCCCTCTTCTCCAGGGCCTGTCTTGCCTTTCTGGTTTTTACACATTTTGTGTATGTCCCTTTTGACCGGTGCGAAGTGATACTCCTTTGTAGTGCAGATTTGCATTGCCCGCTTGCTTGCTTGGCCAAAAAGGGCGTATGCGTTTTCTCCTGAATATATTCAGGCGAAAACGCATACGCCCTTTTTGGCCAAGTGCGTCATTGTCGAAGTTGTGCCTCTCTTCCTGTGCTTTAAAGGCGATTCCAACGTACCTCTTGAAATCTGTTTCCTGCTATTCTGTCTCTCTTTCAAGTCCGCCTCGCTGCCTTCCCTCAACAAATTTTTTGGACGATAGTTGTCCTTTATTACTCTGCCAGTTTGTGAATTGCTGTGCCCCTGAGCTCCATTTTTCAACTCGTTTTTTGTGAGCTGTACGCAAGTCCAAAATTTTGGTTCAGGACCTATACTGGTTCCCGGTGGGTGGCTGAGACTGTGGTTAATTCTTCTTCCTGCCGGGAAATTAGAGTGACATGTGCCCGTCCAAATGCCTAACAGCTACTCTCTCATTGGTTCTCCCTCTTCCCTTCCATCCTCTGCGAAATTGGCAACCTGTGCGAACCAGGAGGTTAAAGGGGTTGTTTCGCCAAGCTGGGAGATTGATAGTAAATCAGTTGGAAAGTCAAAGCGGAGCACCAGGAGAGGGACTACTCGTTGAGTTTTAGAAACCTTTTGTATTCACAGTGTGTCCATTCTCTAGGTTTCCCGTACATGTTATAGCTGTAGTAATATTCCCTTCAACATGGAGAGTTGGGACCCATGGAATGGGGTCATGCATTTTTGCTTTAAAGGGTCTGCATTTGCTCACCCAATCTCACCAATCCTCTCAGTCCCAAGTGTCCAGCCTTATGCCACATCCAGCTGTCATTGTAGATAGGGTCATTCCAGGTTTCATCAGAGACCCTGAAGGAAATGTAAAGAATTTCCCCGTTTTTTGGTTTTGTTTTTGAAATTCCTTTTTATAGTGGGTTTGAGCTGATTCTCGCTGCCATGTTTATGCCAGTCTAGACACACTTGATTCCCTTACAGAGACATATCAATACATAGGTTTTAAGATTCTTACTAGTCAGATCTATTCCTCTGCGGGAAATATGGGGTTTTGAGTCCCTTTCACTGAGGAAGGTGTAGGTCTTGTCTATTCCACATTTGGTTATAGAAATGGTACCTGTGCTTATATCAAACTCTGGTTTTATGCATCACCCCACCGCTCCTTTCCCCTTAACCAGGCATAAGATTGTTTTCTAAATGTGAGACTCTGTTCTCTTTCCTAACTCAGTTCATGTGTAGCCATGTTTACAGGATCTTCATAAGTGATATCTTATGATAAGTTTCTTTTTCTGTGTGACTTATTTCACTTAGAATCATCGTACCTGAATCCATTCACTTTGCTGCTCCTGGTCTTATGACATTGATTTAATGGCTGAGGGATATTCCATCGTACATAAATACCACAGTTTTTTGAACCATTTTTATATTTCCTGGCATATTTAAGGTGTACCCAAGTTGAGGTTCTTGTAAGCAGTGCAGCCCTAAATTTGGGGGTGGCTCTGTCTTATTGATTTTCAGTTTTCCATAGGTATATTCCCTAGACTGGAAGTGCCCATGGCTCTGTAGCTCTGTTGTTTACTTGTTTTAGGGAACACAATGCACTCCTCCAGTGAGGCAGTTGGCAATTTACATCCTGCCCATCAGCATAACAAGTCTCCCTCTTCTCCAGGGCCTGTCTTGCCTTTCTGGTTTTTACACATTTTGTGTATGTCCCTTTTGACCGGTGCGAAGTGATACTCCTTTGTAGTGCAGATTTGCATTGCCCGCTTGCTTGCTTGGCCAAAAAGGGCGTATGCGTTTTCTCCTGAATATATTCAGGCGAAAACGCATACGCCCTTTTTGGCCAAGTGCGTCATTGTCGAAGTTGTGCCTCTCTTCCTGTGCTTTAAAGGCGATTCCAACGTACCTCTTGAAATCTGTTTCCTGCTATTCTGTCTCTCTTTCAAGTCCGCCTCGCTGCCTTCCCTCAACAGATTTTTTGGACGATAGTTGTCCTTTATTACTCTGCCAGTTTGTGAATTGCTGTGCCCCTGAGCTCCATTTTTCAACTCGTTTTTTGTGAGCTGTACGCAAGTCCAAAATTTTGGTTCAGGACCTATACTGGTTCCCGGTGGGTGGCTGAGACTGTGGTTAATTCTTCTTCCTGCCGGGAAATTAGAGTGACATGTGCCCGTCCAAATGCCTAACAGCTACTCTCTCATTGGTTCTCCATCTTCCCTTCCATCCTCTGCGAAATTGGCAACCTGTGCGAACCAGGAGGTTAAAGGGGTTGTTTCGCCAAGTTGGGAGATTGATAGTAAATCAGTTGGAAAGTCAAAGCGGAGCACCAGGAGAGGGACTACTCGTTGAGTTTTAGAAACCTTTTGTATTCACAGTGTGTCCATTCTCTAGGTTTCCCGTACATGTTATAGCTGTAGTAATATTCCCTTCAACATGGAGAGTTGGGACCCATGGAATGGGGGCCATGCATTTTTGCTTTAAAGGGTCTGCATTTGCTCACCCAATCTCACCAATCCTCTCAGTCCCAAGTGTCCAGCCTTATGCCACATCCAGCTGTCATTGTAGATAGGGTCATTCCAGGTTTCATCAGAGACCCTGAAGGAAATGTAAAGAATTTCCCTGTTTTTTGGTTTTGTTTTGAAATTCCTTTTTATAGTGGGTTTGAGCTGATTCTCGCTGCCATGTTTATGCCAGTCTAGACACACTTGATTCCCTTACAGAGACATATCAATACATAGGTTTTAAGATTCTTACTAGTCAGATCTATTCCTCTGCGGGAAATATGGGGTTTTGAGTCCCTTTCACTGAGGAAGGTGTAGGTCTTGTCTATTCCACAGTTGGTTATAGAAATGGTTCCTGTGCTTATATCAAACTCTGGTTTTATGCATCACCCCACCGCTCCTTTCCCCTTAAGCAGGCATAAGAGTGTTTTCTAAATGTGAGACTCTGTTCTCTTTCCTAACTCAGTTCATGTGTAGCCATGTTTACAGGATCTTCATAAGTGATATCTTATGATAAGTTTCTTTTTCTGTGTGACTTATTTCACTTAGAATCATCGTACCTGAATCCACTCACTTTGCTGCTCCTGGTCTTATGACATTGATTTCATGGCTGAGGGATATTCCATCGTACATAAATACCACAGTTTTTTGAACCATTTTTATATTTCCTGGCATATTTAAGGTGTACCCAAGTTGAGGTTCTTGTAAGCAGTGCAGCCCTAAATTTGGGGGTGGCTCTGTCTTATTGATTTTCAGTTTTCCATAGGTATATTCCCTAGACTGGAAGTGCCCATGGCTCTGTAGCTCTGTTGTTTACTTGTTTTAGGGAACACAATGCACTCCTCCAGTGAGGCAGTTGGCAATTTACATCCTGCCCATCAGCATAACAAGGCTCCCTCTTCTCCAGGGCCTGTCTTGCCTTTCTGGTTTTTACACATTTTGTGTATGTCCCTTTTGACCGGTGCAAAGTGATACTCCTTTGTAGTGCAGATTTGCATTGCCCGCTTGCTTGCTTGGCCAAAAAGGGCGTATGCGTTTTCTCCTGAATATATTCAGGCGAAAACGCATACGCCCTTTTTGGCCAAGTGCGTCATTGTCGAAGTTGTGCCTCTCTTCCTGTGCTTTAAAGGCGATTCCAACGTACCTCTTGAAATCTGTTTCCTGCTATTCTGTCTCTCTTTCAAGTCCGCCTCGCTGCCTTCCCTCAACAGATTTTTTGGACGATAGTTGTCCTTTATTACTCTGCCAGTTTGTGAATTGCTGTGCCCCTGAGCTCCATTTTTCAACTCGTTTTTTGTGAGCTGTACGCAAGTCCAAAATTTTCGTTCAGGACCTATACTGGTTCCCGGTGGGTGGCTGAGACTGTGGTTAATTCTTCTTCCTGCCGGGAAATTAGAGTGACATGTGCCCGTCCAAATGCCTAACAGCTACTCTCTCATTGGTTCTCCCTCTTCCCTTCCATCCTCTGCGAAATTGGCAACCTGTGCGAACCAGGAGGTTAAAGGGGTTGTTTCGCCAAGTTGGGAGATTGATAGTAAATCAGTTGGAAAGTCAAAGCGGAGCACCAGGAGAGGGACTACTCGTTGAGTTTTAGAAACCTTTTGTATTCACAGTGTGTCCATTCTCTAGGTTTCCCGTACATGTTATAGCTGTAGTAATATTCCCTTCAACATGGAGAGTTGGGACCCATGGAATGGGGGCCATGCATTTTTGCTTTAAAGGGTCTGCATTTGCTCACCCAATCTCACCAATCCTCTCAGTCCCAAGTGTCCAGCCTTATGCCACATCCAGCTGTCATTGTAGATAGGGTCATTCCAGGTTTCATCAGAGACCCTGAAGGAAATGTAAAGAATTTCCCTGTTTTTTGGTTTTGTTTTTGAAATTCCTTTTTATAGTGGGTTTGAGCTGATTCTCGCTGCCATGTTTATGCCAGTCTAGACACACTTGATTCCCTTACAGAGACATATCAATACATAGGTTTTAAGATTCTTACTAGTCAGATCTATTCCTCTGCGGGAAATATGGGGTTTTGAGTCCCTTTCACTGAGGAAGGTGTAGGTCTTGTCTATTCCACAGTTGGTTATAGAAATGGTTCCTGTGCTTATATCAAACTCTGGTTTTATGCATCACCCCACCGCTCCTTTCCCCTTAAGCAGGCATAAGAGTGTTTTCTAAATGTGAGACTCTGTTCTCTTTCCTAACTCAGTTCATGTGTAGCCATGTTTACAGGATCTTCATAAGTGATATCTTATGATAAGTTTCTTTTTCTGTGTGACTTATTTCACTTAGAATCATCGTACCTGAATCCACTCACTTTGCTGCTCCTGGTCTTATGACATTGATTTAATGGCTGAGGGATATTCCATCGTACATAAATACCACAGTTTTTTGAACCATTTTTATATTTCCTGGCATATTTAAGGTGTACCCAAGTTGAGGTTCTTGTAAGCAGTGCAGCCCTAAATTTGGGGGTGGCTCTGTCTTATTGATTTTCAGTTTTCCATAGGTATATTCCCTAGACTGGAAGTGCCCATGGCTCTGTAGCTCTGTTGTTTACTTGTTTTAGGGAACACAATGCACTCCTCCAGTGAGGCAGTTGGCAATTTACATCCTGCCCATCAGCATAACAAGTCTCCCTCTTCTCCAGGGCCTGTCTTGCCTTTCTGGTTTTTACACATTTTGTGTATGTCCCTTTTGACCGGTGCAAAGTGATACTCCTTTGTAGTGCAGATTTGCATTGCCCGCTTGCTTGCTTGGCCAAAAAGGGCGTATGCGTTTTCTCCTGAATATATTCAGGCGAAAACGCATACGCCCTTTTTGGCCAAGTGCGTCATTGTCGAAGTTGTGCCTCTCTTCCTGTGCTTTAAAGGCGATTCCAACGTACCTCTTGAAATCTGTTTCCTGCTATTCTGTCTCTCTTTCAAGTCCGCCTCGCTGCCTTCCCTCAACAGATTTTTTGGACGATAGTTGTCCTTTATTACTCTGCCAGTTTGTGAATTGCTGTGCCCCTGAGCTCCATTTTTCAACTCGTTTTTTGTGAGCTGTACGCAAGTCCAAAATTTTGGTTCAGGACCTATACTGGTTCCCGGTGGGTGGCTGAGACTGTGGTTAATTCTTCTTCCTGCCGGGAAATTAGAGTGACATGTGCCCGTCCAAATGCCTAACAGCTACTCTCTCATTGGTTCTCCCTCTTCCCTTCCATCCTCTGCGAAATTGGCAACCTGTGCGAACCAGGAGGTTAAAGGGGTTGTTTCGCCAAGTTGGGAGATTGATAGTAAATCAGTTGGAAAGTCAAAGCGGAGCACCAGGAGAGGGACTACTCGTTGAGTTTTAGAAACCTTTTGTATTCACAGTGTGTCCATTCTCTAGGTTTCCCGTACATGTTATAGCTGTAGTAATATTCCCTTCAACATGGAGAGTTGGGACCCATGGAATGGGGGCCATGCATTTTTGCTTTAAAGGGTCTGCATTTGCTCACCCAATCTCACCAATCCTCTCAGTCCCAAGTGTCCAGCCTTATGCCACATCCAGCTGTCATTGTAGATAGGGTCATTCCAGGTTTCATCAGAGACCCTGAAGGAAATGTAAAGAATTTCCCTGTTTTTTGGTTTTGTTTTTGAAATTCCTTTTTATAGTGGGTTTGAGCTGATTCTCGCTGCCATGTTTATGCCAGTCTAGACACACTTGATTCCCTTACAGAGACATATCAATACATAGGTTTTAAGATTCTTACTAGTCAGATCTATTCCTCTGTGGGAAATATGGGGTTTTGAGTCCCTTTCACTGAGGAAGGTGTAGGTCTTGTCTATTCCACAGTTGGTTATAGAAATGGTTCCTGTGCTCATATCAAACTCTGGTTTTATGCAGCACCCCACCGCTCCTTTCCCCTTAAGCAGGCATAAGAGTGTTTTCTAAATGTGAGACTCTGTTCTCTTTCCTAACTCAGTTCATGTGTAGCCATGTTTACAGGATCTTCATAAGTGATATCTTATGATAAGTTTCTTTTTCTGTGTGACTTATTTCACTTAGAATCATCGTACCTGAATCCATTCACTTTGCTGCTCCTGGTCTTATGACATTGATTTAATGGCTGAGGGATATTCCATCGTACATAAATACCACAGTTTTTTGAACCATTTTTATATTTCCTGGCATATTTAAGGTGTACCCAAGTTGAGGTTCTTGTAAGCAGTGCAGCCCTAAATTTGGGGGTGGCTCTGTCTTATTGATTTTCAGTTTTCCATAGGTATATTCCCTAGACTGGAAGTGCCCATGGCTCTGTAGCTCTGTTGTTTACTTGTTTTAGGGAACACAATGCACTCCTCCAGTGAGGCAGTTGGCAGTTTACATCCTGCCCATCAGCATAACAAGGCTCCCTCTTCTCCAGGGCCTGTCTTGCCTTTCTGGTTTTTACACATTTTGTGTATGTCCCTTTTGACCGGTGCGAAGTGATACTCCTTTGTAGTGCAGATTTGCATTGCCCGCTTGCTTGCTTGGCCAAAAAGGGCGTATGCGTTTTCTCCTGAATATATTCAGGCGAAAACGCATACGCCCTTTTTGGCCAAGTGCGTCATTGTCGAAGTTGTGCCTCTCTTCCTGTGCTTTAAAAGCGATTCCAACGTACCTCTTGAAATCTGTTTCCTGCTATTCTGTCTCTCTTTCAAGTCCGCCTCGCTGCCTTCCCTCAACAGATTTTTTGGACGATAGTTGTCCTTTATTACTCTGCCAGTTTGTGAATTTCTGTGCCCCTGAGCTCCATTTTTCAACTCGTTTTTTGTGAGCTGTACGCAAGTCCAAAATTTTGGTTCAGGACCTATACTGGTTCCCGGTGGGTGGCTGAGACTGTGGTTAATTCTTCTTCCTGCCGGGAAATTAGAGTGACATGTGCCCGTCCAAATGCCTAACAGCTACTCTCTCATTGGTTCTCCCTCTTCCCTTCCATCCTCTGCGAAATTGGCAACCTGTGCGAACCAGGAGGTTAAAGGGGTTGTTTCGCCAAGTTGGGAGATTGATAGTAAATCAGTTGGAAAGTCAAAGCGGAGCACCAGGAGAGGGACTACTCGTTGAGTTTTAGAAACCTTTTGTATTCACAGTGTGTCCATTCTCTAGGTTTCCCGTACATGTTATAGCTGTAGTAATATTCCCTTCAACATGGAGAGTTGGGACCCATGGAATGGGGGCCATGCATTTTTGCTTTAAAGGGTCTGCATTTGCTCACCCAATCTCACCAATCCTCTCAGTCCCAAGTGTCCAGCCTTATGCCACATCCAGCTGTCATTGTAGATAGGGTCATTCCAGGTTTCATCAGAGACCCTGAAGGAAATGTAAAGAATTTCCCTGTTTTCTGGTTTTGTTTTTTAAATTCCTTTTTATAGTGGATTTGAGCTGATTCTCGCTGCCATGTTTATGCCAGTCTAGACACACTTGATTCCCTTACAGAGACATATCAATACATAGGTTTTAAGATTCTTACTAGTCAGATCTATTCCTCTGCGGGAAATATGGGGTTTTGAGTCCCTTTCACTGAGGAAGGTGTAGGTCTTGTCTATTCCACAGTTGGTTATAGAAATGGTTCCTGTGCTCATATCAAACTCTGGTTTTATGCAGCACCCCACCGCTCCTTTCCCCTTAAGCAGGCATAAGAGTGTTTTCTAAATGTGAGACTCTGTTCTCTTTCCTAACTCAGTTCATGTGTAGCCATGTTTACAGGATCTTCATAAGTGATATCTTATGATAAGTTTCTTTTTCTGTGTGACTTATTTCACTTAGAATCATCGTACCTGAATCCATTCACTTTGCTGCTCCTGGTCTTATGACATTGATTTAATGGCTGAGGGATATTCCATCGTACATAAATACCACAGTTTTTTGAACCATTTTTATATTTCCTGGCATATTTAAGGTGTACCCAAGTTGAGGTTCTTGTAAGCAGTGCAGCCCTAAATTTGGGGGTGGCTCTGTCTTATTGATTTTCAGTTTTCCATAGGTATATTCCCTAGACTGGAAGTGCCCATGGCTCTGTAGCTCTGTTGTTTACTTGTTTTAGGGAACACAATGCACTCCTCCAGTGAGGCAGTTGGCAGTTTACATCCTGCCCATCAGCATAACAAGGCTCCCTCTTCTCCAGGGCCTGTCTTGCCTTTCTGGTTTTTACACATTTTGTGTATGTCCCTTTTGACCGGTGCGAAGTGATACTCCTTTGTAGTGCAGATTTGCATTGCCCGCTTGCTTGCTTGGCCAAAAAGGGCGTACGCGTTTTCTCCTGAATATATTCAGGCGAAAACGCATACGCCCTTTTTGGCCAAGTGCGTCATTGTCGAAGTTGTGCCTCTCTTCCTGTGCTTTAAAGGCGATTCCAACGTACCTCTTGAAATCTGTTTCCTGCTATTCTGTCTCTCTTTCAAGTCCGCCTCGCTGCCTTCCCTCAACAGATTTTTTGGACGATAGTTGTCCTTTATTACTCTGCCAGTTTGTGAATTGCTGTGCCCCTGAGCTCCATTTTTCAACTCGTTTTTTGTGAGCTGTACGCAAGTCCAAAATTTTGGTTCAGGACCTATACTGGTTCCCGGTGGGTGGCTGAGACTGTGGTTAATTCTTCTTCCTGCCGGGAAATTAGAGTGACATGTGCCCGTCCAAATGCCTAACAGCTACTCTCTCATTGGTTCTCCCTCTTCCCTTCCATCCTCTGCGAAATTGGCAACCTGTGCGAACCAGGAGGTTAAAGGGGTTGTTTCGCCAAGTTGGGAGATTGATAGTAAATCAGTTGGAAAGTCAAAGCGGAGCACCAGGAGAGGGACTACTCGTTGAGTTTTAGAAACCTTTTGTATTCACAGTGTGTCCATTCTCTAGGTTTCCCGTACATGTTATAGCTGTAGTAATATTCCCTTCAACATGGAGAGTTGGGACCCATGGAATGGGGGCCATGCATTTTTGCTTTAAAGGGTCTGCATTTGCTCACCCAATCTCACCAATCCTCTCAGTCCCAAGTGTCCAGCCTTATGCCACATCCAGCTGTCATTGTAGATAGGGTCATTCCAGGTTTCATCAGAGACCCTGAAGGAAATGTAAAGAATTTCCCTGTTTTCTGGTTTTGTTTTTTAAATTCCTTTTTATAGTGGATTTGAGCTGATTCTCGCTGCCATGTTTATGCCAGTCTAGACACACTTGATTCCCTTACAGAGACATATCAATACATAGGTTTTAAGATTCTTACTAGTCAGATCTATTCCTCTGCGGGAAATATGGGGTTTTGAGTCCCTTTCACTGAGGAAGGTGTAGGTCTTGTCTATTCCACAGTTGGTTATAGAAATGGTTCCTGTGCTCATATCAAACTCTGGTTTTATGCAGCACCCCACCGCTCCTTTCCCCTTAAGCAGGCATAAGAGTGTTTTCTAAATGTGAGACTCTGTTCTCTTTCCTAACTCAGTTCATGTGTAGCCATGTTTACAGGATCTTCATAAGTGATATCTTATGATAAGTTTCTTTTTCTGTGTGACTTATTTCACTTAGAATCATCGTACCTGAATCCATTCACTTTGCTGCTCCTGGTCTTATGACATTGATTTAATGGCTGAGGGATATTCCATCGTACATAAATACCACAGTTTTTTGAACCATTTTTATATTTCCTGGCATATTTAAGGTGTACCCAAGTTGAGGTTCTTGTAAGCAGTGCAGCCCTAAATTTGGGGGTGGCTCTGTCTTATTGATTTTCAGTTTTCCATAGGTATATTCCCTAGACTGGAAGTGCCCATGGCTCTGTAGCTCTGTTGTTTACTTGTTTTAGGGAACACAATGCACTCCTCCAGTGAGGCAGTTGGCAGTTTACATCCTGCCCATCAGCATAACAACGCTCCCTCTTCTCCAGGGCCTGTCTTGCCTTTCTGGTTTTTACACATTTTGTGTATGTCCCTTTTGACCGGTGCGAAGTGATACTCCTTTGTAGTGCAGATTTGCATTGCCCGCTTGCTTGCTTGGCCAAAAAGGGCGTACGCGTTTTCTCCTGAATATATTCAGGCGAAAACGCATACGCCCTTTTTGGCCAAGTGCGTCATTGTCGAAGTTGTGCCTCTCTTCCTGTGCTTTAAAGGCGATTCCAACGTACCTCTTGAAATCTGTTTCCTGCTATTCTGTCTCTCTTTCAAGTCCGCCTCGCTGCCTTCCCTCAACAGATTTTTTGGACGATAGTTGTCCTTTATTACTCTGCCAGTTTGTGAATTGCTGTGCCCCTGAGCTCCATTTTTCAACTCGTTTTTTGTGAGCTGTACGCAAGTCCAAAATTTTGGTTCAGGACCTATACTGGTTCCCGGTGGGTGGCTGAGACTGTGGTTAATTCTTCTTCCTGCCGGGAAATTAGAGTGACATGTGCCCGTCCAAATGCCTAACAGCTACTCTCTCATTGGTTCTCCCTCTTCCCTTCCATCCTCTGCGAAATTGGCAACCTGTGCGAACCAGGAGGTTAAAGGGGTTGTTTCGCCAAGTTGGGAGATTGATAGTAAATCAGTTGGAAAGTCAAAGCGGAGCACCAGGAGAGGGACTACTCGTTGAGTTTTAGAAACCTTTTGTATTCACAGTGTGTCCATTCTCTAGGTTTCCCGTACATGTTATAGCTGTAGTAATATTCCCTTCAACATGGAGAGTTGGGACCCATGGAATGGGGGCCATGCATTTTTGCTTTAAAGGGTCTGCATTTGCTCACCCAATCTCACCAATCCTCTCAGTCCCAAGTGTCCAGCCTTATGCCACATCCAGCTGTCATTGTAGATAGGGTCATTCCAGGTTTCATCAGAGACCCTGAAGGAAATGTAAAGAATTTCCCTGTTTTTTGGTTTTGTTTTTGAAATTCCTTTTTATAGTGCGTTTGAGCTGATTCTCGCTGCCATGTTTATGCCAGTCTAGACACACTTGATTCCCTTACAGAGACATATCAATACATAGGTTTTAAGATTCTTACTAGTCAGATCTATTCCTCTGCGGGAAATATGGGGTTTTGAGTCCCTTTCACTGAGGAAGGTGGAGGTCTTGTCTATTCCACAGTTGGTTATAGAAATGGTTCCTGTGCTTATATCAAACTCTGGTTTTATGCATCACCCCACCGCTCCTTTCCCCTTAAGCAGGCATAAGAGTGTTTTCTAAATGTGAGACTCTGTTCTCTTTCCTAACTCAGTTCATCTGTAGCCATGTACAGGATCTTCATAAGTGATATCTTATGATAAGTTTCTTTTTCTGTGTGACTTATTTCACTTAGAATCATCGTACCTGAATCCACTCACTTTGCTGCTCCTGGTCTTATGACATTGATTTAATGGCTGAGGGATATTCCATCGTACATAAATACCACAGTTTTTTGAACCATTTTTATATTTCCTGGGATATTTAAGGTGTACCCAAGTTGAGGTTCTTGTAAGCAGTGCAGCCCTAAATTTGGGGGTGGCTCTGTCTTATTGATTTTCAGTTTTCCATAGGTATATTCCCTAGACTGGAAGTGCCCTTGGCTCTGTAGCTCTGTTGATTACATGTTTTAGGGAACGCAATGCACTCCTGCAGTGAGGCAGTTGGCAACTTACATCCCGCCCATCAGCATAACAAGGCTCCCTCTTCTCCAGGGCCTGTCTTGCCTTTCTGGTTTTTACACATTTGTGGATGTCCCTATTCACCGGTGGGAAGTGATACTTCTTTGTAGAGCAGATTTGCATTGCCCGCTTGCTTGCTTGGCCAAAAAGGGCGTATGCGTTTTCTCCTGAATATATTCAGGTGAAAACGCATACGACCTTTTTGGCCAAGTGCGTCATTGTCGAAGTTGTGCCCCTCTTCCTGTGCTTTAAAGATGATTCCAACGTACCTCTTGAAATCTGTTTCCTGCTATTCTGCCTCGCTTTCAAGTCCGCCTCGTTGCCTTCCCTAAACAGATCTTTGGACGATACTTGTCCTTTATTACTCTGCCAGTTTGTGAATTGCTGTGCCCCTGAGCTCCATTTTTCAACTCGTTTTTTGTGAGCTGTACGCAAGTCCAAAATTTTGGTTCAGGACCTATACTGGTTCCCGGTGGGTGGCTGAGACTGTGGTTAATTCTTCTTCCTGCCAGGAAATTAGAGTGACATGTGCCCGTCCAAATACCTAGCAGCTACTCTCTCATTGGTACTCCCTCTTCCCTTCCATCCTCTGCCAAATTGGCAACCTGTGTGAACCAGGTGGTTAAAGGGGTTGTCTCTCCAAGTTGGGAGATTGATAGTAAAGCAGTTGGAAAGTCAAACCGGAGCACCAGGAGAGGGACTACTCGTTGAGTTTTAGAAACCTTTTGTATTCACAGTGTGTCCATTCTCTAGGTTTCCCGTACATGTTATAGCTGTAGTAATATTCCCTTAAACATGGAGAGTTGGGACCCATGGAATGGGGGCCATGCATTTATGCTTTAAAGGGTCTGCATTTGCTCACCCAATCTCACCAATCCTCTCAGACCCAGGTGTCCAGCCTTATGCCACATCCAGCTGTCATTGTAGATAGGGTCATTCCAGGTTTCATCAGAGACCCTGAAGGAAATGTAAAGAATTTCCCTGTTTTTTGGTTTTGTTTTTGAAATTCCTTTTTATAGTGGGTTTGAGCTGATTCTCGCTGCCATGTTTATGCCAGTCTAGACACACTTGATTCCCTTACAGAGACATATCAATACATAGGTTTTAAGATTCTTACTAGTCAGATCTATTCCTCAGCGGGAAATATGGGGTTTTGAGTCCCTTTCACTGAGGAAGGTTTAGGTCTTGTCTATTCCACAGTTGGTTTTAGAAATGGTACCTCTGCTTATATCAAACTCTGGTTTTATGCATCACCCCAACGCTCCTTTCCCCTTAAGCAGGCATAAGAGTGTTTTCTAAATGTGAGACTCTGTTCTCTTTCCTAAATCAGTTCATGTGTAGCCATGTTTACAGGATCTTCATAAGTGATATCTTATGATAAGTTTCTTTTTCTGTGTGACTTATTTCACTTAGAATCATCGTACCTGAATCCACTCACTTTGCTGCTCCTGGTCTTATGACATTGATTTCATGGCTGAGGGATATTCCATCGTACATAAATACCACAGTTTTTTGAACCATTTTTATATTTCCTGGGATATTTAAGGTGTACCTAAGTTGAGGTTCTTGTAAGCAGTGCAGCCCTAAATTTGGGTGTGGCTGTGTCTTATTGATTTTCAGTTTTCCCAAGGTATATTCCCTAGACTGGAAGTGCGCTTGGCTCTGTAGCTCTGTTGTTTACTTGTTTTAGGGAACGCAATGCACTCCTCCAGTGAGGCAGTTGGCAATTTACATCCCGCACATCAGCATAACAAGGCTCCCTCTTCTCCAGGGCCTGTCTTGCCTTTTTGGTTTTTACACATTTGTGGATGTCCTTTTGACCGGTGGGAAGTGATACTTCTTTGTAGTGCAGATTTGCATTGCCCGCTTGCTTGCTTGGCCAAAAAGGGTGTATGCGTTTTCTCCTGAATATATTCAGGCGAAAACCCATACGCCCTTTTTGGCCAAGTGCGTCATTGTCGAAGTTGTGCCCCTCTTCCTGTGCTTTAAAGTCGATTCCAACGTACCTCTTGAAATCTGTTTCCTGCTATTCTGCCTCGCTTTCAAGTCCGCCTCGTTGCCTTCCCTCAACAGATTTTTGGACGATAGTTGTCCTTTATTACTCTGCCAGTTTGTGAATTGCTGTGCCCCTGAGCTCCATTTTTCAACTGGTTTTTTGTGAGCTGTACGCAAGTCCAAAATTTTGGTTCAGAACCTATACTGGTTCCCTGTGGGTGGCTGAGACTGTGGTTAATTCTTCTTCCTGCCGGGAAATTAGAGTGACATGTGCCCGTCCAAATGCCTAACAGCTACTCTCTCATTGGTTCTCCCTCTTCCCTTCCATCCTCTGCCAAATTGGCAACCTGTGCGAACCAGGAGGTTAAAGGGGTTGTGTCTCCAAGTTGGGAGATTGATAGTAAATCAGTTGGAAAGACAAAGCGGAGCACCAGGAGAGGAACTACTCGTTGAGTTTTAGAATCCTTTTGTATTCACAGTGTGTCCATTCTCTAGGTTTCCTGTACATGTTATAGCTGAAGTAATATTCCCTTCAACATGGAGAGTTGGGACCCATGGAATGGGGGCCATGCATTTTTGCTTTAAAGGGTCTGCATTTGCTCACCCAATCTCACCAATCCTCTCACTCCCAAGTGTCCACCCTTGTGCCACATCCAGCTGTCATTGTAGATAGGGTCATTCCAGGTTTCATCAGAGACCCTGAAGGAAATGTAAAGAAATTTTTTTTTTGGTTTTGTTTTTGAAATTCCTTTTTATAGTGGGTTTGAGCTGATTCTCGCTGCCATGTTTATGCCACTCTAGACACACTTGATTCCCTTACAGAGACATATCAATACATAGGTTTTAAGATTCTTACTAGTCAGATCTATTCCTCTGCGGGAAATATGGGGTTTTGAGTCCCTTTCACTGAGGAAGGTGTAGGTCTTGTCTATTCCACAGT
Source organism: Mesoplodon bidens (assembly GCF_964165515.1). Lineage (NCBI taxonomy): Eukaryota > Metazoa > Chordata > Mammalia > Artiodactyla > Ziphiidae > Mesoplodon > Mesoplodon bidens. The sequence goes on from NW_027671760.1 coordinate 676,797, forward strand.
TGGTTTTAGAAATGGTACCTGTGCTTATATCAAACTCTGGTTTTATGCATCTCCCCACCGCTCCTTTCCCCTTAAGCAGGCATAAGAGTGTTTTCTAAATGTGAGACTCTGTTCTCTTTCCTAACTCAGTTCATGTGTAGCCATGTTTACAGGATCTTCATAAGTGATATCTTATGATAAGTTTCTTTTTCTCTGTGACTTATTTCACTTAGAATCATCGTACCTGAATCCACTCACTTTGCTGCTCCTGGTCTTATGACATTGATTTCATGGCTGAGGGATATTCCATCGTACATTAATACCACAGTTTTTTGAACCATTTTTATATTTCCTGGGATATTTAAGGTGTACCCAAGTTGAGGTTCTTGTAAGCAGTGCAGCCCTAAATTTGGGGGTGGCTCTGTCTTATTGATTTTCAGTTTTCCATAGGTATATTCCCAGGAATGGAAGTGCCCTTGGCTCTGTAGCTCTGTTGTTTACTTGTTTTAGGGAACGCAATGCACTCCTCCAGTGAGGCAGTTGGCAACTTACATCCCGCCCATCAGCATAACAAGGCTCCCTCTTCTCCAGGGCTTGTCTTGCCTTTCTGGTTTTTACACATTTGTGGATGTCCCTTTTGACCGGTGGGAAGTGATACTTCTTTGTAGTGCAGATTTGCATTGCCCGCTTGCTTGTTTGGCCAAAAAGGGCGTATGCGTTTTCTCCTGAATATATTCAGGCGAAAACGCATACGCCCTTTTTGGCCAAGTGCGTCATTGACAAAGTTGTGCCCCTCTTCCTGTGATTTAAAGGTGATTCCAACGTACCTCTGTAAATCTGTTTCCTGCTATTCTGCCTCGCTTTCAAGTCCGCCTCGTTGCCTTCCCTCAACAGATTTTTGGACGATAGTTGTCCTTTATTACTCTGCCAGTTTGTGAATTGCTGTGCCTCTGAGCTCCATTTTTCAACTCGTTTTTTGTGAGCTGAACGCATGTACAAAATTTTGGTTCAGGACCTATACTGGTTCCCGGTGGGTGGCTGAGACTGTGGTTAATTTTTCTTCCTGCCGGGAAATTAGAGTGACATGTGCCTGTCCAAATGCCTAACAGCTACTCTCTCATTGGTTCTCCCTCTTCCCTTCCGTCCTCTGCCAAATTGGCAACCTGTGCGAACCAGGAGGTTAAAGCGGTTTTCTCTCCAAGTTGGGAGATTGATAGTAAAGCAGTTGGAAAGTCAAAGCGGTGCACCAGGAGAGGGACTACTCCTTGAATTTTAGAAACCTTTTGTATTCACAGTGTGTCCATTCTCTAGGTTTCCCGTACATGTTATATCTGTAGTAATATTCCCTTCAACATGGAGAGTTGGGACCCATGGAATGGGGGCCATGCATTTTTGCTTTAAACGGTCTGCATTTGCTCACCCAATCTCACCTATCCTCTCACTCCCAAGTGTCCAGCCTTATGCCACATCCAGCTGTCATTGTAGATAGGGTCATTCCAGGTTTCATCAGAGACCCTGAAGGAAATGTAAAGAATTTCCCTGTTTTTTGGTTTTGTTTTTGAAATTCCTTTTTATAGTGTGTTTGAGCTGATTCTCGCTGCCATGTTTATGCCAGTCTGGACACACTTGATTCCCTTACAGAGACATATCAATACATAGTTTTTAAGATTCTTACTAGTCAGATCTCTTCCTCTGCGGGAAATACGGGGTTTTGAGGCCCTTTCACTGAGGAAGGTGTAGGTCTTGTCTATTCCACAGTTGGTTTTAGAAATGGTACCTCTGCTTATATCAAACTCTGGTTTTATGCATCACCCCACCTCTCCTTCCCCCTTAAGCAGGCATAAGAGTGTTTTCTAAATGTGAGACTCTGTTCTCTTTCCTAACTCATTTCATGTGTAGCCATGTTTACAGGATCTTCATAAGTGATATCTTATGATAAGTTTCTTTTTCTGTGTGACTTATTTCACTTAGAATCATCCTACCTGAATCCACTCACTTTGCTGCTCCTGGTCTTATGACATTTATTTCATGGCTGAGGGATATTCCATCGTACATAAATACCACAGTTTTTTGACCCATTTTTATATTTCCTGGGATATTTAAGGTGTACCCAAGTTGAGGTTCTTGTAAGCAGTGCATCCCTAAATTTGGGGGTGGCTCTGTCTTATTGATTTTCAGTTTTCCATAGGTATATTCCCTAGACTGGAAGGGTCCTTGGCTCTGTAGCTCTGTTGTTTACTTGTTTTAGGGAACGCAATGCACTCCTCCAGTGAGGCAGTTGGCAATTTACATCCCGCCGATCAGCATAACAAGGCTCCCTGTTCTCCAGGGCCTGTCTTGCCTTTCTGGTTTTTACACATTCTGTGGATGTCCCTTTTGAACGGTGGGAAGTGTTACTTCTTTGTAGTGCAGATTTGCAGTGCCCGCTTGCTTGCTTGGCCAAAAAGGGCGTATGTGTTTTCTCCTGAATATATTCAGGAGAAAACGCATACGCCCTTTTTCGCCAAGTGCGTCATTGTCGAAGTTGTGCCCCTCTTCCTGTGCTTTAAAGGCGATTCCAATGTACCTCTTGAAATCTGTTTCCTGCTATTCTGTCTCTCTTTCAAGTCCGCCTCACTGCCTTCCCTCAACAGATTTTTTGGACGATAGTTATCCTTTATTACTCTGCCAGTTTGTGAATTGCTGTGCCCCTGAGCTCCATTTTTCAACTCGTTTTTTGTGAGCTGTATGCAAGTCCAAAATTTTGGTTCAGGACCTATACTGGTTCCCGGTGGGTGGCTGAGACTCTGGTTAATTCTTCTTCCTGCCTGGAAATTAGAGTGACATGTGCCCTTCAAAATGCCTAACAGCTACTCTCTCACTGGTTCTCCCTCTTCCCTTCAATCCTCTGCGAAATTGGCAACCTGTGGGAACCAGGTGGTTAAAGGGGTTGTCTCTCCAAGTTGGGAGATTTATAGTAAAGCAGTTGGAAAGTCAAACCAGAGTACCAGGAGAGGGACTACTCGTTGAGTTTTAGAAAGCTTTTGTATTCGCAGTGTGTCCATTCTCTAGGTTTGCCGTACATGTTATAGCTGTAGTAATATTCCCTTTAACATGGAGAGTTGGGACCCATGTAATGGGGGCCATGCATTTTTGCTTTATAGGTTCTGCATTTCCTCATCCAATCTCACCAATCCTCTCAGTCCCAAGTGTCCAGCCTTATGCCACATCCAGCTGTCATTGTAGATAGGGTCATTCCAGGTTTCATCAGAGACCCTGAAGGAATTGTAAAGAATTTCCCTGTTTTTTGTTTTGTTTTTGAAATTCCTTTTTATAGTGGGTTTGAGCTAATTCTCGCTGCCATGTTTATGCCAGTCTAGACACACTTGATTCCCTTATGGAGACATATCAATACATAGGTTTTAAGATTTTTACTAGTCATATCTATTCCTCTGCGGGAAATATGGGGTTTTGAGTCCCTTTCACTGAGGAAGGTGTAGGTCTTGTCTATTCCAAAGTTGGTTTTAGAAACGGTACATGTGCTTATATCAAACTCTGGTTTTATGCATCACCCCACTTCTCCTCCACCTTAAGCAGGCATAAGAGTGTTTTCTAAATGTGAGACTCTGTTCTCTTGCCTAACTCAATTTATGTGTAGCCATGTTTAGAGGATAATCATAACTAATATCTTATGATAAGTTTCTTTTCCTGTGTGACTTATTTCACTTAGAATCATCGTTGCTGAATCCACTCACTTTGCTGCTCCTGGTCTTATGACATTGATTTCTTGGCTGAGGGATATTCCATCGTACATAAGTACCACAATTTTTTGAACCATTTTTATATTTCCTGGGATATTTAATGTGTACCCAAGTTGAGGTTCTTGTAAGCAGTGCAGCCCTAAAGTTGGGGGTGGCTCTGTCTTATTGATTTTCAGTTTACCCAAGGTATATTCCCTAGACGGGAAGTGCCCTTAGCTCTGTAGCTCTGTTGTTTACTTGTTTTAGGGAACACAATGCACTCCTCCAGTGAGGCAGTTGGCAATTTACATCCCGCACATCAGCATAACAAGGCTCCCTCTTCTCCAGGGCCTGTCTTGCCTTTCTGGTTTTTACACATTTTGGGGATGTCCCTTTTGAACGGTGGGAAGTGATACTTCTTTGTAGTGCAGATTTGCATTGCCCGCTTGCTTGCTTGGCCAAAAAGGGCGTATGCGTTTTCTCCTGAATATATTCAGGAGAAAACGCATACGCCCTTTTTGGCCAAGTGCATCATTGTCGAAGTTGTGCCCCTCTTCCTGTGCTTTAAAGGCGATTCCAACGTACCTCTTGAAATCTGTTTCCTGCTATTCTGCCTCGCTTTCAAGTCCGCCTCGTTGCCTTCCCTCAAAAGATTTTTGGACGATAGTTGTCCTTTATTACTCTGCCAGTTTGTGAATTGCTGAGCCCCTGAGCTCCATTTTTCAACTCGTTTTATGTTAGCTGAACGCAAGTCCAAAATTTTGGTTCAGGACCTATACTGGTTCCCGGTGGGTGGCTGAGGGTTTGGTTAATTCTTCTTCCTGCCGGGAAATTAGAGTGACATGTGCCCGTCCAAATGCCTAACAGCTACTCTCTCATTGGTTCTCCCTCTTCCCTTCCATCCTCTGCCAAATTGGCAACCTGTGCGAACCAGGAGGTTAAAGGGGCTTTCTCTCCAACTTGGGAGACTGATAGTAAGGCAGTTGGAAAGTCAAACCGGAGCAACAGGAGAGGGACTATTCGTAGAATTTTAGAAACATTTTGTATTAACAGTGTGTCCATTCTCTAGGTTTCCCGTACATGTTATAGCTGTAGTAATATTCCCTTCAACCTGGAGAGTTGGGACCCATGGAATGGGGGCCATGCATTTTTGCTTTATAGTGTCTGCATTTGCTCACCGAATCTCACCAATCCTCTCAGTCACAAGTGTCCAGCCTTATGCCACATCCACCTGTCATTGTAGATAGGTTCATTCCAGGTTTCATCAGAGACCCTGAAGGAATTGTAAAGAGTTTCCGTGTTTTTTGCTATTGTTTTTGAAATTCCTTTTTATAGTGGGTTTGAGCTGATTCTCGCTGCCATGTTTATGCCAGTCTAGACACACTTGATTACCTTACGGAGACATATCAATACATAGGTTTTAAGATTCTTACTAGTCAGATCTATTCCTCTGCGGGAAATATGGGGTTTTGAGTCTCTTTCACTGAGGAAGGTGTAGGTCTTTTCTATTCCAAAGTTGGTTTTAGAAACGGTACCTGTGCTTATATCACACTCTGATTTTATGCATCACCCCACCTCTCCTTCCCCCTTAAGCAGGCATAAGAGTGTTTTCTAAATGTGAGACTCTGTTCTCTTTCCTAACTCAGTTCATGTGTAGCCATGTTTACAGGATCATCCTAAGTGATATCTTATGATAAGTTTCTTTTTCTGTGTGACTTATTTCACTTAGAATCATCATACCTGAATCCACTCACTTTGCTGCTCCTGGTCTTATGACATTGATTTCATGGCTGAGGGATATTCCAACATACATAAGTACCACAATTTTTTGAACCATTTTTATATTTCCTGGGATATTTAAGGTGTACCCAAGTTGAGGCTCTTGTAAGCAGTGCAGCCCTAAATTTAGGGGTACTCTGTCTTATTGATTTTCAGTTTTCCCATGGTATATTCCCTAGACGGTAAGTGCCGTTGGCTCACAAGCTCTGTTGTTTACTTGTTTTAGGGAACACAATGCACTCCTCCAGTGAGGCAGTTGGCAATTTACAACCCACCCATCAGCATAACAAGGCTCCCTGTTCTCCAGGGCTTGTCTTGCCTTTCTGGTTTTTACACATTTTGTGGATATCCCTTTTGACCGGTGGGAAGTGATACTTCTTTGTAGTGCAGATTTGCATTGCCCGCTTGCGTGCTTGGGCAAAAAGGACGTATGCGTTTTCTCCTGAATATATTCAGGAGAAATAGCATACGCCCTTTTTGGCCAAGTGCATCATTGTCGAAGTTGTGCCCCTCTTCCTGTGCTTTAAACGCGATTCCAACGTACCTCTTGAAATCTGTTTCCTGCTATTCTGCCTCGCATTCAAGTCCGCCTCGTTGCCTTCCCTCAACAGATTTTTGGACGATAGTTGTCCTTTATTACTCTGCCAGTTTGTGAATTGCTGAGCCCCTGAGCTCCATTTTTCAACTCGTTTTTTGTGAGCTGAACGCAATCCAAAATTTTGGTTCAGGACCTATACTGGTTCCCGGTGGGTGGCTGAGATTTTGGTTGATTATTCTTCCTGCTGGGAAACTAGAGTGACATATGCCTGTCCAAATGCCTAACAGCTACTCTCTCATTGGTTCTCCCTCTTGCCTTCCATCCTCTGCCAAATTGGCAACCTGTGTGAACCAGGAGCTTAAAGGGGCTGTCTCTCCAAGTTGGAAGATTGATAGTAAAACAGTTGGAAAGTCAAACCGGAACAGCAGGGTAGGGAGTATTCGTTGAGATTGAGAAACCTTTTGTATTCGCAATGTGTCCATCCTCTAGGTTTCCCGTATATGTTATAGCTGTAGTAATATTCCCTTCAACCTGGAGAGTTGGGACCCATGGAATGGGGGCCATGCATTTTTGCTTTAAAGGGTCTGCAATTGCTCACCCAATCTCACCAATCCTCTCAGTCCCAAGTGTCCAGCCTTATGCCACTTCCAGCTGTCATTGTAGATAGGGTCATTCCAGGTTTCATCAGAGACCCTGAAGGAATTGCAAAGAATTTCCCTGTTTTTTTCTTTTGTTTTTGAAATTCCTTTTTATAGTGGGTTTGAGATGATTCTCGCTGCCATGTTTATGCCAGTCTAGACAGACTTGATTCCCTTACGGAGACATATCAATACATAGGTTTTAAGATTTTTACTAGGCAGATCTATTCCTCTGCGGGAAATATGGGGTTTTGAGTCCCTTTCACTGCGGAAGGTGTAGGTCTTGACTATTCCAAAGTTGATTTTATAAATGGTACATGTGCTTATGTCAAACTCTGGTTTTATGCATCACCCCACCTCTCCTTCCCTCTTAATCAGGCATAAGAGTGTTTTCTAAATGTGAGAATCTGTTCTCTTTCCTAACTCACTTCATGTGTAGCCATGTTTACAGGATCTTCATAAGTGATATCTTATGATAAGTTTCTTTTTCTGTGTGAATATTTCACTTAGAATCATTGTACCTGAATCCACTCACTTTGCTGCTCCTGGTCTTATGACTTTGATTTCATGGCTGTGGGATATTCCATCGTACATAAGTACCACAATTTTTGGAACCATTTTTATATTTCCTGGGATATTTAAGGTGTATCCTAGTTGAGGTTCTTGTAAGCAGTGCAGCCCTTAATTTGGGGGTGGCACTGTCTTATTGATCTTCAGTTTGGCCAAGGTATATTCCCTAGACTGGACGTGCCCTTGGCTCTGTAGCTCTGTTGTTTACTTGTTTTAGGGAACGCAATGCACACCTCCAGTGAGGCAGTTGGCAAATTACATCCTGACCATCAGCATAACAAGGCTCCCTCTTCTCCAGGGCCTGTCTGTCCTTTCTGGTTTTTACACATTTTGTGCATGTCCATTTTGACCTGTGGGATGTGATACTTCGTTGTAGTGCAGATTTGCATTGCCCGCTTGCTTGCTTGGCCAAAAAGGGCGTATGGGTTTTCTCCTGAATATATTCAGGAGAAAACGCATACGCCGTTTTTGGCCCAGTGTGTCATTGTCGAAGTTGTGCCATTCTTCCTGTGCTTTAAAGGCGATTCCAACGTAACTCTTGAAATCTGTTTCCTGCCATTCTGCCTCGCTTTCAAGTTCGAGTCGTTGCCTACACTCAACAGATTTTTGGACGATAGTTGTCCTTTATTACTCTGCCAGTTTGTGAATTGCTGTGCCCCTGAGCTACATTTTTCAACTCATTTTTTGTGAGCTGTACGCAAGTCCAAAATTTTGGTTCAGGACCTATACTGGATCCCGGTGGGTGGCTGAGACTTTGGTTAATTCTTCTTCCTGCTGGGAAATTAGAGTGACATGTGCCCGTCCAAATGCCTAACAGCTATTCTCTCATTGGTTCTCCCTCTTGCCTTCCATCCTCTGCCAAATTGGCAACCTGTGCGACCAAGGAGGTTAAACGGGTTGTCACTCCAAGTTGGGAGATTGATAGTAAAGCAGTTGGAAAGTCAAATCGGAGCACCAGGAGAGGGACTACTCTTTGAGTTTTAGAAACCTTTTGTATTCACAGTGTGTCCATTCTCTAGGTTTCCAGTACATGTTATAGTTGTAGTAATATTCACTTCAACATGGAGAGTTGGGAACCATCGAATTGGGGCCTCGCATTTTTGCATTAAAGGATCTGCATTTGCTCACCCAATCTCACCAATCCTCTCAGTCCCAAGAGTCCAGCCTTATGTCACATCCAGCTGTCATTGTAGATAGGGTCATTCCAGGTTTCATCAGAGACCCTGAAGGAAATGTAAAGAATTTCCGTTCTTTTTGGTTTTGTTTTTGAAATTCCTTTTTATAGTGGGTTTGAGCTGATTCTCGCTGCCATGTTTATGCCAGTCTAGACACACTTGATTCCCTTACAGAGACGTATCAATACATAGGTTTTAAGATTCTTACTAGTCAGATCTATTCCTCTGCGGAAAATATGGTGTTTTGAGTCCCTTTCACTGAGGAAGGTGTAGGTCTTGTCTATTCCACAGTTGGTTTTAGAAATGGTACATGTACTTATATCAAACTCTGGTTTTATGCATCACCCCACCTCTCCTTTCTTCTTAAGCAGGCATAAGAGTGTTTTCTAAATGTGAGACTCTGTTCTCTTTCCTAACTCAGTTCATGTGTAGCCATGTTTACAGGATCTTCATAAGTGATATCTTATGATAAGTTTCTTTTTCTGTGTGACTTATTTCACTTAGAATCATCGTACCTGAATCCACTCACTTTGCTGCTCCTGGTCTTATGACTTTGATTTCATGGCTGTGGGATATTCCATCGTACATAAGTACCACAATTTTTGGAACCATTTTTATATTTCCTGGGATATTTAAGGTGTATCCTAGTTGAGGTTCTTGTAAGGAGTGCAGCCCTAAATTTGTGGGTGGCTCTGTCTTATTGATTTTCAGTTTTCCCAAGGTATATTCCCTAGACTGGAAGTGCCCTTGGCTCTGTAGCTCTGTTGTTCACTTGTTTTAGGGAACGCAATGCACTCCTCCAGTGAGGCAGTTGTCAATTTTCATCCCACCCATCATCATAACAAGGCTCCCACTTTTCCAGGGCCTGTCTTGCCTTTCAGGTTTTTACACATTTGTGGATGTCCCTTTTGACCGGTGGGAAGTGATACTTCTTTGTAGTGCAGATTTGCATTGCCCGCTTGCTTGCTTGGCCAAAAAGGGCGTATGCGTTTTCTCCTGAATATATTCAGGAGAAAACGCATACGCCCTTTTTGGCCAAGTGCGTCATTGTCGAAGTTGTGCCCCTCTTCCTGTGCTTTAAAGGCGATTCCAACGTACCTCTTGAAATCTGTTTCCTGCTCTTCTGCCTCGCATTCAAGTCCGCCTCGTTGCCTTCCCTAAACAGCTTTGTGGACGATAGTTGTCCTTTATTACTCTTCCAGTTTGTGAATTGCTGTGCCCCTGAGCTCCATTTTTCAACTCGTTTTTTGTGAGCTGTACACAAGTCCAAAATTTTGGTTCAGGACCTATACTGGTTCCCAGTGGGTGGCTGAGACTGTGGTTAATTCTTCTTCCTGCCTGGAAATTAGAGTGACATGTGCCCGTCCAAATGCCTAACAGCTACTCTCTCATTGGTTCTCCCTCTTCCCTTCCATCCTCTGCCAAATTGGCGTCGTGTGCGAACCAGGAGGTTAAAGGGGTTGTCTCTCCAAGTTGGGAGATTGATAGTAAAGCAGTTGGAAAGTCAAACTGGAGCACCTGGAGAGGGACAACTCGATCAGTTTTAGAAACCTTTTGTATTCACAGTGTGTCCATTCCCTAGGTTTCCCGTACATGTTATAGCTGTAGTAATATTCCCTTCAACATGGAGAGTTGGGACCCATGGAATGGGGGCCATGCATTTTTGCTTTAAAGGGTCTGCATTTTCTCACCCAATCTCAAAAAACCTATCAGTCCCAAGTGTCCAGCCTTATGCCACATCCAGCTGTCATTGTAGATAGGGTCATTCCAGGTTTCATCGGAGGCCCTGAAGGTAATGGAAAGAATTTCCCTGTTTTTTGGTTTTGTTTTTGAAATTCCTTTTTATAGTGGGTTTGAGCTGATTCTCGCTGCCATGTTTATGCCAGTCTAGACACACTTGATTCCCTTACAGAGACATATCAATACATAGGTTTTAAGATTCTTACTAGTCAGATCTATTCCTCTGCGGGAAATATGGTGTTTTGAGTCCCTTTCACTGAGGAAGGTGTAGGTCTTCTCTATTCCACCGTTGGTTTTAGAAATGGTACCTGTGCTTATATCAAACTCTGGTTTTATGCATCACCCCACCTCTCCTTTCTTCTTAAGCAGGCATAAGAGTGTTTTCTAAATGTGAGACTCTGTTCTCTTTCCTAACTCATTTCATGTGTAGCCATGTTTAGAGGATCTTCATAAGCGATATCTTATGATAAGTTTGTTTTTCTGTGTGGCTTATTTCACTTAGAATCTTCGTACCTGAATCCACTCACTTTGGTGCTCCTGGTCTTATGACATTGATTTCATGGCTGAGTGATGTTCCATCGTACATAAGTACCACAGTTTTTTGAACCATTTTTATATTTCCTGGGATATTTAAAGTGTACCCAAGTTGAGGTTCTTGTAAGCAGTGCAGCCCTAAATTTGGGGGTGGCCCTGTCTTATTGATTTTCAGTTTTCCCAAGGTATATTCCCTAGACTGGAAGTGCCCTTGGCTCTGTAGCTCTGTTGTTTACTTGTTTTAGGGAACGCAATGCACTCCTCCAGTGAGGCAGTTGGCAATTTACATCCCGCCCATCAGCATAACAATGCTCCCTGTTCTCCAGGGCCTGTCTTGCCTTTCTGGTTTTTACACATTTTGTGGATGTCCCATTGGATCGTTGGGAAGTGATACTTATTTGTAGTGCAGATTTGCATTGCCCGCTTGCTTGCTTGGCCAAAAAGGGCGTATGCGTTTTCTCCTGAATATATTCAGGAGAAAACGCATACGCCCTTTTTGGCCAAGTGCGTCATTGTTGAAGTTGTGCCCCTCTTCCTGTGCTTTAAAGGCGATTCCAACGTACCTCTTGAAATCTGTTTCCTGCTATTCTGCCTCGCTTTCAAGTCCGCCTCGTTGCATTCCCTCAACAGATTTTTGGACGATAGTTGTCCTTTATTACTCTGCCAGTTTGTGACGTGCTGTGCCCCTGAGCTCCATTATTCAACTCGTTTTTTGTGAGCTGTACGCAAGTCCAAAATTTTGGTTCAGGACCTATACTGTTTCCTGGTGGGGGGCTGTGACTTTGGTAAATTCTTCTTCCTGCCGGGAAATCAGAGTGACATGTGCCCGTCCAAAAGCCTTAGAGCTACTCTCTCATTGGTTATCCCTCTTCCCTTCCATCCTCTGCCAAATTGGCAACCTGTGCGAACCAGGATGTTAAAGGGGCTTTCTCTCCAACTTGGGAGATTGATAGTAAAGCAGTTGGAAAGTCAAACCGGAGCACCAGGAGAGGGACTATTCGTTGAGTTTTAGAAACCTTTTGTATTCACAGTGTGTCCATTCTCTAGGTTTCCCGTACATGTTATAGCTGTAGGAATATTCCCTTCAAACTGGAGAGTTGGGACCCATGGAATGGGGGCCATGCATTTTTGCTTTATAGGGTCTGCATTTGCTCACACAAGCTCACTAATCCTCTCAGTCCCAAGTGTCCAGCCTTATGCCACATCCAGCTGTCATTGTAGATAGGGTCATTCCAGGTTTCATCAGAGACCCTGAAAGAAATGGAGAGAATTTCCCTGTTTTTTTGGTTTTGTTTTTGAAATTCCTTTTTATAGTGTGTTTGAGCTGATTTTCGCTGCCATGTTTATGCCAGTCTAGACATACTTGATTCCGTTACAGAGACATATCAATACATAGGTTTTAAGATTCTTACTAGTCAGATCTATTCCTCTGCGGGAAATATGGGGTTTTGAGTCCCCTTCACTGAGGAAGGTTTAGGTCTAGTCTATTCCACAGTTGGTTTTGGAAATGGTACCTGTACTTATATCAAACTCTGGTTTTATGCATCACCCCACCTATCCTTTCCCCTTAAGCAGGCATAAGAGTGTTTTCTAAATGTGAGACTCTGTTCTCTTTCCTAACTCAGTTCATGTGTAGCCATGTTTACAGGATCTTCATAAGTGATATCTTATGATAAGTTTCTTTTTCTGTGTGACTTATTTCACTTAGAATCATCGTACCTGAATCCACTCACTTTGCTGCTCCTGGTCTTATGACATTGATTACATGGCTGAGGGATATTCCATCGTACATAAGTACCACCAATTTTTAAACCGTTTTTATATTTCCTGGGATGTTTAAGTTGTACCCAAGTTGAGGTTCTTGTAAGCAGCGCAGCCCTAAATTTGGGGGTGACTCTGTCTTATGGATTTTCAGTTTTCCCAAGGTATATTCCCTAGACTGGAAGTGCCCTTGGCTCTGTAGCTCTGTTGTTTACTTGTTTTAGGGAAAACAGTGCACTCCTCCAGTGAGGCAGTTGGCAATTTACATCCCGCCCATCAGCATAAAAAGGCTCCCAGTTCTCCAGGGCCTGTGTTGCCTTTCTGGTTTTTACACATTTTGTGGATGTCCCTTTTGACCAGTGGGAAGTGATACTACTTTGTAGTGCAGATTTGCATTGCCCGCTTGCTTGCTTGGCCAAAAAGGGCGTATGCGTTTTCTCCTGAATATATTCAGCAGAAAAGGCATACGCCCTTTTTGGCCAAGTGAGTCATTGTCGAAGTTGTGCCCCTCTTCCTGTGCTTTAAAGGGGATTCCAACGTACCTCTTGAAGTCTGTTTCCTGCTACTCTGCCTCGCTTTCAAGTAGGCCTCGTTGCCTTCCCTCAACAGAATTTTGGACGATAGTTGTCCTTTATTACTCTGCCAGTTTGTGAATTGCTCTGCCCCTGAGCTCCATTTTTCAACACGTTTTTTGTGAGCTGTACGCAAGTCCAAAATTTTGGTTCAGGACGTATACTGTTTCCCGGTGGGTGTCTGAGAGTTTGGTTAATTCTTCTTCCTGCCGGGAAATTAGAGTGACATGTGCCCGTTCAAATTCCTAACAGCTACTCTCTCACTGGTTCTCCCTCTTCCCTTCCATCCTCTGCCAAATTGGCAACCTGTGCGAACCAGGAGGTTAAAGGGGCTTTCTCTCCAAGTTGGGAGATTGATAGTAAAGCAGTTGGAAAGTCAAATTGGAGCACCAGGATAGGGACTATACGTTGAGTTGTAGAAACCTTTCGTATTCAGAGTGTGTCCTTTCTCTTGGTTTCACGTACATGTTATAGTTGTAGTAAAATTCCCTTCGACCTGGGCAGTTGGAAACCATGGAATGGGGGCCATGCTTTATTGATTTAAAGTGTCTGCATTTGCTCACCCAATCTCAACAAGCCTCTCTGTCCCAAGTGTCCAGCCTTATGCCACATCCATCTGTCATTGTAGATAGGGTAATTCCAGGTTTCGTCAGAGAACCTGAAGGACTTGTAAAGAATTTCCCTGTTTTTTGGTTTTGTTTTTGAAATTCCTTTTTATAGTGGGTGTGAGCTGATTCTCGCTGCCATGTATATGCCAGTCTAGACACACTTGATTCCCTTATGGAGACTTATCAATACATAGGTTTTAAGTTTCTTACTAGTCAGATCTATTCCTCTGACGGAAATATGGGGTTTTGAGTCCCTTTCACTGAGGAAGGTGTTGGTCTTGTTTATTCCATAGTTGGTTTTTGGAACGGTAACTGTGCTTATATCAAACTATGGTGTTAGGCATCACCCCACCAATCCTTCTCCTTTAAGCAGGCATAAGATTGTTTTCTAAATGTGAGACTCTGTTCTCTTTCGTAACTCAGTTCATGTGTAGCCACGTTTACAGGATCTTCATAAGTGATATCTTATTATATATTTCTTTTTCTGTGTGACTTATTTCACTTAGAATCATCGTACCTGAATCCACTCACTTTGCTGCTCCTGGTCTTATTACATTGATTCCACGGCTGAGGAATATTCCATCATACGTAAGTACCACAATTTTTTAAACCATTTTTATATTTCCTGGGATATTTAAGGTGTACCCAAGTTGAGGTTCTTGTAAGCAGTGCAGCCCTTAATTGGGGGTGGCTCTTTCTTATTGATTTTCAGTTTTTCCAAGGTATATTCCCTACACTGGAAGTGCCCTTGGCTCTTTAGCTCTGTTGTTTACTTGTTTTAGGGAACACAAAGCACACCTCCAGTGAGGCAGTTGTCAATTTACATCCAGCCCATCAGCAGAACAAGGCGCCCTGATCTCCAGGGACTGTCTTGCCTTCCAGGTGTTTACACATTTTGTGGATGTCCCTTATGACCGGTGGGAAGAGATACTTCTTTGTAGTGCAGATTTGCATTGCCCGCTTGCTTGCCTGGCCAAATAGGGTGTATGTGTTATCTCTTGAATATATTCAGGAGAAAATGAATATGCCCTATTTGGCCAAGTGCATCATTGTCGAAGTTGAGCCCCTCTTCCTGTGCATTACAATCAATTCGTACGTACCTCTTGAAATGTGTTTCCTACTATTCTGCCTCACTTACAATTCGGCCTCGTTGCCGTCCCTCAACAGAGTTTTGGACGATAGTTGTCCTTTATTACTCTGCCAGTTTGTGAATTGCTGTGCCCCTGAGCTCCATTTTTCAACTCGTTTTTTGTGAGCTGTACACAAGTCCAGAACTTTGGTTCAGGATCTATACTGGTTCCCGGTGGGTTTCTGTGACTTTGGTTAATTCTTCTTCCTGCCGGGAAATTAGAGTGACATGTGCCCGTCCAAATGCCTAACAGCTACTCTCTCATTGGTTCTCCCTCTTCCCTTCCATCCTCTGAAAAATTGGCAACCTGTGCGAACCAGGAGTTTAAAGTGGCTGTCTCTCCAAGTTGGGAGATTGATAGTAAAGCAGTTGGAAAGTCAAACCGGAGCACCAGGAGAGGGACTACTCGTTGAGTTTTAGAAACCTTTTGTATTCACAGTATGTCCATTCTCTAGGTTTCCCGTACATGTTATAGCTGTAGTAATATTCCCTTCAACATGGAGAGTTGGGACCCATGGATTGGGGGCCATGCATTTTGCTTTTAAGGGTCTGCATTTGCTCACCCAATCTCACCAATCCTCTCAGTCCCAAGTGTCCAGCCTTATGTCACATCCAGCTGTCATTGTAGATAGGGTCATTCCAGGTTTCATCAGAGACCCTGAAGGAAATGTAAAGAATTTCCCTGTTTTTTGGTTTTGTTTTTGAAATTCCTTTTTATAGTGGGTTTGAGCTGATTCTCGCTGCCATGTTTATGCCAGTCTAGACACACATGATTCCCTTACAGAGACGTATCAATACATAGGTTTTACGATTCTTACTAGTCAGATCTATTCCTCTGCGGGAAATATGGGGTTTTGAGTCCCTTTCACTGAGAAAGGTGTAGGTCTTGTCTATTCCACAGTTGGTTTTAGAAACGGTACCTGTACTTATATCAAACTCTGGTTTTATGAATCACCCCACCTCTCCTTTCCCCTTAAGCATGCATAAGAGTCTTTTCTAAATGTGAGACACTGTTCTCTTTCCTAACTCAGTTCATGTGCAGTCATGTTTACAGGATCTTCATAAGTGATATCTTATGATAAGTTTCTATTTCTGTGTGACTTATTTCACTTAGAATCATTGTACATGTATCCACTCACTTTGCTGCTCCTGGTCTTATGACATTGATTTCATGGCTGAGGGATATTCCATCGTACATAAGTACTACAATTTTTTGAACCATTTTTATATTTCCTGGGATATTTACGGTGTACACAAGTTGAGATTCTTGTAAGCAGTGCAGCCCTAAATATGGTGGTGGCTCTGTCTTATTGATTTTCAGTTTTCCCAAGGTATATTCCCTAGACTGGAAGTGCCCTTGGCTCTGTAGCTCTGTTGTTTCCTTGTTTTAGGGAATGCAATGCACTCCTCTTGTGAGGCAGTTGGTAATTTACATCCCCCCCATCAGCATAACAAGGCTCCATGTTCTCCATGGCCTGTCTTGCCTTTCTGGTTTTTACACATTTGTGAATGTTCCTTTTGACCGGTGGGAAGTGATACTTCTTTGTAGTGCAGATTTGCATTGCCTGCTTGCTTGCTTGGCCAAAAAGGACGTATGCGTTTTCTCCTGAATATATTCAGGAGAAAACACATACGCCCATTTTGGCCAAGTGCGTCATTGTCGAATTTGTGCCCCTCTTCCTGTGCTTTAAAGGCGATTCCAACGTACCTCTTGAAATCTGTATCCTGCTATTCTGCCTCGCTTTCAAGTCCGCCTCTTTGCCTTCCCTCAACAGATTTTTGGAAGATAGTTGTCCTTTATTACTCTGCCAGTTTGTGAATTGCTGTGCCCCTGAGCTCCGTTTTTCAACTCGTTATTTGTGACCTGTGCGCAAGTCCAAAATTTTGGTTCAGGACCTATACTGGTTCCTGGTGGGTGGCTGAGACTTTGGTTAATTCTTCTTCCTGCCGGGAAATTAGTGTGACATGTGCCCGTCCAAATGCCTAACAGCTACTCTCTCATTGGTTCTCCCTCTTCCCTTCCATCCTCTGCAAAATTGGCAACCTGTGTGAACCAGGAGGTTAAAGGGGCTGTCTCTCCAATTTGGGAGATTGATAGTAAATCAGTTGGAAAGTCTAACTGGAGCACCTGGAGAGGGACTATTCGTTGAGTTTTAGAAACTTTTGTATTCACAATGTGTCCATTCCTTAAGATTCTCATACATGTTATAGCTGTAATAATATTCCCTTCAACATGGAGAGTTGGGACCCATGGAATGGGGGACATGCATTTTTGCTTTTAAGGGTCTGCATTTGCTCACCCAATCTCACCAATCCTCTCAGTCCCAAGTGTCCAGCCTTATGCCACATCTAGCTTTCATTGTAGATAGGGTCATTCCAGGTTTCATCAGAGACCCTGAAGGAATTGTAAAGAATTTCCCTTTTATTGGTTTTGTTTATGAAATTCCTTTTTATAGTGGGTTTTAGCTGATTCTCGCTGCCATGTTTATGCCAGTCTAGACACTCTTGATTCCCTAATGGAGACATATCAATACATAGGTTTTAAGATTCTTACTATTCAGATCTATTCCTCTGCGGGAAATATGGGGTTTTGAGTCCCTTTCACTGAGGAAGGTGTAGGTCTTGTCTATTCCACAGTTGGTTTTAGAAACGGTACTTGTGCTTATATCAAACTCTGGTTTTATGCATCACCCCACCTCTCCTTCCCCCTTAAACAGGCATAAGTGTGTTTTCTAAATGTGAGACTCTGTTCTCTTTCCTAACTCAGTTCATGTGTAGCCATGTATACAGGATATTCATAAGTGATATCTTATGATAAGTTTCTTTTTTTGTGTGACTTATTTCACTTAGAATCATCGTACATGAATCCACTCACTTTGCTGCTCCTCGTCTTATGACATTGATTTCATGGCTGAGGGATATTCCATCGTACATAAGTACCACAATTTTTTGAACCATTTTTATATTTCCTGGGATATTTAAGGTGTACCCTAGTTGAGGTTCTTGTAAGCAGTGCAGCCCTAAATTTGGGGGTGGCTCTGTCTTATTGATTTTCAGTTTTCCCAAGGTATATTCCCTAGACTGGAAGTGCCCTTGGCTCTGTAGCTCTGTTGTTTACTTGTTTTAGGGAACGCAATGCACTCCTCCAGTGAGGCAGTTGGCAATTTACATCCCGCCCATCAGCATAACAAGGCTCCCTGTTCTCCAGGGCCTGTCTTGCCTTTCTGGTTTTTACACATTTTGTGGATCTCCCTTTTGACCGGAGGGAAGTGATACTTCTTTGTAGTGCAGATTTGCATTGCCCGCTTGCTTGCTTGGCCAAAAATGGTGTATGTGTTTTCTCCTGAATATATTCAGGAGAAAACGCATACACCCTTTTTGTCCAAGTGCGTCATTGTCGAAGTTGTGCCCCTCTACCTATGCTTTAAAGGCGATTCCAACGTACCTCTTGAAATCTGATTCCTGCTATTCTGCCTCGCTTTCAAGTCCGCCTCTTGGCCTTCCCTCAACAGATTTTTGGACGATAGTTGTCCTTTATTACTCTGCCAGTTTGTGAATTGCTGTGCCCCTGAGCTCCATTTTTCAACTCGTTTTTTGAGAGCTGTACACAAGTCCAAAATTTTGGTTCAGGATCTATACAGCTTCCCGGTGGCGTTCTGAGACTTTGGTTAATTCTTCTTCCTGCCGGGAAATTAGAGTGACATGTGCCCGTCCAAATGCCTAACAGCTACTCTCTCATTGGTTCTCCCTCTTCCCTTCCATCCTCTGAAAAATTGGCAACCTGTGCGAACCAGGAGTTTAAAGGGGCTGTCTCTCCAAGTTGTGAGATTGATTGTAAAGCAGTTGGAAAGTCAAACCGCAGCACCAGGAGAGGGACTACTCGTTGAGTTTTAGAAACCTTTTGTATTCAGAGTGTGTCCATTCTCTAGGTTTCCCGTACATGTTATAGCTGTAGTAATATTCCCTTCAAAATGGAGAGTTGGGAACCATGGAATGGGGGCCACGAATTTTTGCATTAAATGGTCTGCATTTGCTCACCCAATCTCAGCAATCCTCTCAGTCCCAAGTGTCAGCCTTTTGTCACATCTAGCTGTCATTGTAGATAGGGTCATTCCAGGTTTCATCAGAGACCCTGAAGGAAATGTAAAGAATTTCCCTGTTTTTTGGTTTTGTTTTTGAAATTCCTTTTTATAGTGGGTTTGAGCTGATTCTCGCTGCCATGTTTATGCCAGTCTAGACACACATGATTCCCTTACAGAGACGTATCAATACATAGGTTTTAAGATTCTTACTAGTCAGATCTATTCCTCTGAGGGAAATATGGGGTTTTGAGTCCCATTCCCTGAGGAAGGTGCAGGTCTTGTCTATTCCACAGTTGGTTTTAGAAATGGTACCTGTGCTTATATCAAACTCTGGTTTTATGCATCTCCCCACCTCTCCTTTCCACTTAAGAAGGCATAAGAGTGTTTTCTAAATGTGAGACTCTGTTCTCTTTCCTAACTCAGTTCATGTGTAGCCATGTTAACAGGATCTTCATAAGTGATATCTTATGATAAGTTTCTTTTTTCTGTGTGACTTATTTCACTTAGAATCATCGTACATGAATCCACTCACTTTGCTGCTCCTGGTCTTATGACATTGATTTCATGGCTGAGGGATATTCCATCGTACATAAGTACCACAATTTTTCGAACCATTTTTATATTTCCTGGGATATTTAAGGTGTACCCAAGTTGAGGTTCTTGTAAGCAGTGCAGCCCTAAATTTGGGGGTTGCTCTGTCTTATTGATTTTCAGTTTTCCCAAGGTATATTCCCTAGACTGGAAGTGCCCTTGGCTCTGTAGCTCTGTTGTTTACTTGTTTTATGGAACGCAATGCACTCTTCCTGTGAGGCAGTTTGCAATTTACATCCCGCCCATCAGCATAACAAGGCTCCCTGTTCTCCAGGGCCTGACTTGCCTTTCTGGTTTTTACACATTTGTGGATGTCCCTTTTTACCTGTGGGAAGTGATACTTCTTTGTAGTGCAGATTTGCATTGCCCGCTTGCTTGCTTGGCCAAAAAGGGCGTATGCGTTTTTTCCTGAATATATTCAGGAGAAAACGCATACGCCCATTTTGGCCAAGTGCGTCATTGTCGAAGTTGTGCCCCTCTTCCTGTGCTTTAAAGGCGATTCCAACGTACCTCTTGAAATCTGTATCCTGCTATTCTGCCTCGCTTTCAAGTCCACTTCGTTGCCTTTCCTCAACATATTTTCGGACGATAGTTGTCCTTTATTACTCTGCCAGTTTGTGAATTGCTGTGCCCCTGAGCTCCGTTTTTCAACTCGATTTTTGTGAGATGTACGCAAGTCCAAAATTTTGGTTCAGGACCTATACTGGTTCCCGGTGGGTGGCTGAGACTGTGGTTAATTCTTCTTCCTGCCGGGAAATTAGAGTGACATGTGCCCGTCCAAATGCCTAACAGCTACTCTCTCATTGGTTCTCGCTCTTCCCTTCCATCCTCTGCAAAATTGGCAACCTGTGCGAACCAGGAGCTTAAAGGGTCTGTCTCTCCAATTTGGGAGATTGATAGTAAAGCAGTTGAAAAGTCAAACCGGAGCACCAGTAGAGGGACTATTCGTTGAGTTTTAGAAACCTTTTGTATTCACAGTGTGTCCATTCTCTAGGTTTCCCATACTTGTTATAGCTGTAGTAATATTCCCTTCATACTTGAGATTTGGGACCCTTGGAATGGAGGCCATGAATTTTTGCTTTAAAGGGTCTGCATTTGCTCACCCAATCTCACCAATCCTCTCATTCCCAAGTGTCCAGCCTTATACCACATCTAGCTGTCATTGTAGATAGGGTCATTCCAGGTTTCATCAGAGACCCTGAAGGAATTGTAAAGAATTTCCCTGTTTTTTGGTTTTGTTTTTGAAATTCCTTTTTATAGTGGGTTTGAGCTGATTCTCGCTGCCATGTTTATGCCAGTCTAGACACACTTGATTCCCTTACAGAGACATATCAATACATAGGTTTTAAGTTTCTTACTAGTCAGATCTATTCCTCTGCGGGAAATATGGGGTTTTGAGTCCCTTTCACTGAAGAAGGTGTAGGTCTTGTCTATTCCAAAGTTGGTTTTAGAAATGGTACCTGTGCTTATGTCAAACTTTGGTTTTATGCATCATCCCGCCTCTCCTTCCCAATTAAGCAGGCATAAGAGTGTTTTCTAAATGTGAGACTCTGTTGTCTTTCCTAACTCAGTTCATGTGTAGCCATGTTTACAGGATCTTCATAAGTGATATCTTATGATAAATTTGTTTTTCTGTGTGACTTATTTCACTTAGAATCATCGTACCTGAATCCACTCACGTTGCTGCTCCTTGTCTTATGACATTGATTTCATGGCTGAGGGATATTCCATCGTACATAAATACCACAATTTTTTGAACCATTTTTATATTTCCTGGGATATTTATGGTGTACCCAAGTTGAGATTCTTGTAAGCAGTTCAGCCCTAAATTTGGGGGTGGCTCTGTCTTATTGATTTTCCGTTTTCCCAAGGTATATTTCCTAGACTGGAAGTTTCATTGGCTCTGCAGCTCTGTTGTTTACTTGCTTTAGGTAACACAATGCACTCCTCCAGTGAGGCAGTTGGCAATTTACATCCCGCCCCTCAGCATAACAAGGCTCCCTTTTTTCCACGGCCTGTCTTGCCTTTCTGGTTTTACACATTTTGTGGATGTCCCTTTTGACCGGTGGGAATTGATACTTCTTTGTAGTGCAGATTTGCATTGCCTGCTTGCTTGCTTGGCCAAAAAGGGCGTATGCGTTTCTCCAGAATATATTCAGGAGAAAACGCATACGTCCTTTTTGGCCAAATGTGTCATTCTCGAAGTTGTGCCCCTCTTCCTGTGCTTTAAAGGCGATTCCAACGTCCTCTTGAAATCTGTTTCCTGCTATTCTGCCTCGCTTTCAAGTCTGCCTTGTTGCCTTCCCTCAACAGATTTTTGGACGATAGTTGTCCTTTATTACTCTGCCAGTTTGTGAATTGCTGTGCCGGTGAGCTCCATTTTTCAACTCGTTTTTTGTGAGCTGTACGCCATTCCAAAATTTTGGTTCAGGATCTATACTGGTTCCCGGTGGGTTTCTGAGACTTTGGTTAATTCTTCTTCCTGCCGTGAAATTAGAGTGACATGTACCCGTCCAAATGCCTAACAGCTACTCTCTCATTGGTTCTCCCTCTTCCGTTCCATCCTCTGCCAAATTGCCAACCTGTGCAAACCAGGAGGTTAAACGGGTTGTCTCACAAATTGGGAGATTGACAGTAAAGCAGTTGGAAAGTCAAACCGGAGCACTAGGAGAGGGACTATTCGTTGAGTTTTAGAAACCTTTTGTATTAACAGTGTGTCCATTCTGTACGTTTCCCGTACATGTTATAGCTGTTGTAATATTCCCTTCAACATGGAGAGTTGGGACCCATGGAATGGGGGCCATGCATTTTTGGTTTAAATGCTCTTCATTTGCTCACCCAATCTCACCAATCCTATCAGTCCCAAGTGTCCAGCCTTATGCCACATCCAGCTGTCATTGTAGATAGGGTCATTCCAGGTTTCATCAGAGACCCTGAAGGAATTGTAAAGAATTTCCCTGTTTTTTGGTTTTGTTTCTGAAATTACTTTTTATAGTGGGTTTGAGCTGATTCTTGCTGCCATGTTTATGCCAGTCTACACACTTGATTCCCTTACGGAGACATATCAATACATAGGTTTTAAGATTCTTACTAGTCACATCTATTCCTCTGCGGGAAATATGGGGTTTTGAGTCCCTTTCACTGAGGAAGGTGTAGGTCTTGTCTATTCCACAGTTGGTTTTAGAAATGGTACCTGTACTTATATCAAACTCTGGTTTTATGCATCACCCCACCTCTCCTTTCCCCTTAAGCAGGCATAAGAGTGTTTTCTAAATGTGAGACACTGTTCTCTTTCCTAACTCAGTTCATGTGTGGCCATGTTTACAGGATCTTCATAAGTGATATCTTATGATAAGTTTCTTTTTCTGTGTGACTTATTTCACTTAGAATCATCGTACCTGAATACACTCACTTTGCTGCTCCTAGACTTATGACATTGATTTCATGGCTGAGGGATATTCCATCGTACATAAATACCACAGTTTTTTGAACCATTTTTATATTTCCTTGGATATTTAACGTGTACCCAAGATGAGGTTCTTGTACGCAGGGCAGCCCTAAATTTGGGGGTGGCTCTGTATTATTGATTTTCAGTTTTCCCAAGGTATATTCCCTAGACTGGAAGTGCCCTTGGCTATGTAGCTCTGTTGTTTACTTGTTTTAGGGAACGCAATGCACTCCTCCAGTGAGGCAGTTGGCAATTTACATCCCGCCCAACAGCATAAAAAGGCTCCCTGTTCTCCAGGGCCTGTCTTGCCTTTCTGGTTTTAAAACATTTTGTGGATGTCCCTTTTGACCGGTAGAAAGTGATACTTCTTTGTAGTGCAGATTTGCATTGCCCGCTTGCTTGCTTGGCCAAAAAGGGCGTATGCGTTTTCTCCTGAATATATTCAGGAGAAAACGCATACGCCCTTTTTGGCCAATTGCCTCATTGTCGAAGTGGTGCCCCTCTTCCTATGCTTTAAAGGCGATTCCAACGTACCTCTTGCAATCTGTTTCCTTCTGTTTTGCCTCACTTTCAAGTCCGCCTCGTTGCCTACACTCAACAGATTTTTGGACGATAGTTGTCCTTTATTACTCTGCCAGTTTGTTAATTGCTGTGCCCCTGAGCTCCATTTTTCAACTCGTTTTTGGTGAGCTGTACGCAAGTCCAAAATTTTGTTTCAGGATCTATACTGGTTCCCGGTGGGTTTCTGAGATTTTGGTTAATTCATCTTCCTGCCGGGAAATTAGAGTGACATGTGCCCGTCCAAATGCCTAACAGCTACTCTCTCTGTGGTTCTCCCTCTTCCCTTCCATCCTCTGCCAAATTGGCAACCTGTGCGAACCAGGAGATTAAAGGGGCTGTCTCTCCAAGTTGGGAGATTGATAGTAAAGCAGTTGGAAAGTCAAAGCAGAGAACCAGGAGAGGGACTGCTCGTTGAGTTTTAGAAACCTTTTGTATTCAGTGTGTTTCCATTCTCTAGGTTTCCCGTACCTGTTATAGCTGTAGTAATATTCCCTTCAACATGGAGAGTTGGGACCCATGGAATGGGGGATATGCATTTTTGCTTTCAAAGGTCTACATTTGCTAACCCAATCTCACCAATCCTCTTAGTTCCAAGTGTCCAGCCTTATGCCCCATCCAGCTGTCATTGTAGATAGGGTCATTCCAGGTTTCATCAGAGACCCTGAAGGAATTGTAAAGAATTTCCCTGTTTTTTGGTTTTGTTTTTGAAATTCCCTTTTATAGTGGTTTTGAGCTGATGCTCGCTGCCATGTTTATGCCAGTCTAGACACACGTGATTCCCTCAAATAGACATATCAATACATAGGTTTTAGGTTTGTTACTAGTCAGATCTATTCCTCTGCGGGAAATATGGGGTTTTGAGTCCCTTTCACTGAGGAAGGTGTAGGTCTTGTCTATTCCACAGTTGGTTTTACAAACGGTACATGTACTTATATCAAACTCGGGTTTTATGCATCACCCCACGTTTCCTTTCTCCTTAAGCAGGCATAACAGTGTTTTCTAAATGTGAGACCCTGATCTCTTTCTTAACTCCTTTCATGTGTAGCCATGTTTACAGGATCTTCATAAGTGATATCTTATGATAAGTTTCTTTTTCTGTGTGACTTCACTTAGAATCATCGTACCTGAATCCACTCACTTTGCTGCTCCTGGTCTTATGACATTGATTTCATGGCTGAGGGATATTCCATCGTACATAAGTACCACAATTTATTGAACCATATTTATATTTCCTGGGATATTTTAGGTGTACCCAAGTTGAGGTTCTTGTAAGCAGTGCAGCCCTAAATTTGGGGGTGGCTCTGTCTTATTGATTTTCAGTTTTCCCAAGGTATATTCCCTAGACTGTAAGTGCACTTGGCTCTGTAGCTCTGTTGTTTACTTGTTTTAGGGAACACAATACACTCCTCCAGTGAGGCAGTTGGCAATTTACATCCCGCCCATCAGCATAACAAGGCTCCCTGTTCTCCAGGGCCTGTCTTGCCTTTCTGGTTTTTACATATTTTGTGTATGTACCTTGTGACCGGTGGGAAGTGATATTTCTTTGTAGTGCAGATTTGCATTGCCTGGTTGCTTGCTTGGCCAAAAAGGGCGTATGCATATTCAGGAGGAAACGCATACGCCCTTTTTGGCCAAGTGCCACATTGTCGAAGTTTTGCCCTCTCCTATGCTTTAAAGGTGATTCCAACGTACCTCTTGAAATCTGTTTCCTTCTATTCTGCCTCACTTTCAAGTCTGCCTCGTTGCCTTCGCTCAACAGATTTTTGGACGATAGTTGTCCTTTATTACTCTGCCAGTTTGTGAATTGCTGTGCCCCTGAGCTCCATTTTTCAACTCGTTTTTTGTGTGCTGTACGCAAGTCCAAAATTTTGGTTCAGGATCTATACTGGTTCCCGGTGGGTTTCTGAGACTTTGGTTAATTCTTCTTCCTGCCGGGAAATTAGAGTGACATGTGCCCGTCCAAATGCCTAACAGCTACTCTCTCTGTGGTTCTCCCTCTTCCCTTCCATCCTCTGCCAAATTGGCAACCTGTGCGAACAAGGAGTTTAAAGGGGCTGTCTCTCCAAGTTGAGAGATTGATAGTAAAGCAGTTGGAAAGTCAAACCGTAGCACCAGAAGAGGGACTACTCGTTGAGTTTTAGAAACCTTTTGTATTCACTGTGTGTCCGTTCTCGAGGTTTCCCGTACATGTTATAGCTGTAGTAATATTCCCTTCAACATGGAGAGTTGGGACCCATGGAATGGGGGCCATGCATTTTTGCTTTAAACGGTCTGCATTTGCTCACCCAATCTCACCAATCCTCTCAGTCCCAAGTGTCCAGCCTTATGCCACATCCAGCAGTCATTGTAGATAGGGTCATTCCAGGTTTCATCAGAGACCCTGAAGGAATTGTAAAGAATTTCCCTGTTTTTTGGTTTTGTTTTTGAAATTCCCTTTTATAGTGGGTTTGAGCTGATTCTCGCTGCCATGTTTATGCCAGTCTAGACACACTTGATTCCCTTACAGAGACATATCAAAACATAGGTTTTAAGATTCTTACTAGTCAGACCTATTCCTCTGCGGGAAATAGGGGGTTTTGAGTCCATTTCACTGAGGAAGGTGTAGGTCTTGTCTATTCCACAGTTGGTTTTAGAAATGGTACATGTACTTATATCAAACTCTGGTTTTATGCATCACCCCACCTCTCCTTTCCCCTTAAGCAGGCATAAGAGTGTTTTCTAAATGTGAGACTCTGTTCTCTTTCCTAACTCAGTTCATGTGTAGCCATGTTTACAGGATCTTCATAAGTGATATCTTATGATAAGTTACTTTTTCTGTGTGACTTATTTCACTTAGAATCATCGTACCTGAATCCACTCACTTTGCTGCTCCTGGTCTTATGACATTGATTTCATGGCTGAGGGATATTCCATCGTACATAAATACCACAATTTTTTGAACAATTTTTATATTTCCTGGGATATTTAAGGTGTACCCAAGTTGAGGTTCTTGTAAGCAGTGCAGCCCTAAATTTGGGGGTGGCTCTGTCTTATTGATTTTCAGTTTACCCAAGGTATATTCCCTAGACTAGAAGTGCCCTTGGCTCTGTAGCTCTGTTGTTTACTTGTTTTAGGGAAAGCAATGCACTCCTCCAGTGAGGCAGTTGGCAATTTACATCCCGCCCATCAGCATAACAAGGCTCCATGTTCTCCAGGGCCTGTCTTGCCTTTCTGGTTTTTACACATTTGTGAATGTCCCTTTTGACCGGTGGGAAGTGATACTTCTTTGTAGTGCAGATTTGCATTGCCCGCTTGCTTGCTTGGCCAAAAAGGGCCTATGCGTTTTCTCCTGAATATATTCAGGAGAAAACGCAAATGACTATTTTGGCCAAGTGCGTCATTGTCGAAGTTGTGCCCCTCTTCCTGTGCTTTAAAGGTGATTCCAACGTACCTCTTGAAATCTGTATCCTGCTATTCTGCTTCGCTTTCAAGTCCGCCTCGTTGCCTTTCCTCAACAGATTTTCGGACGATAGTTGTCATTTATTACTCTGCCGGTTTGTGAATTGCTGTGCCCCTGAGCTCCGTTTTTCAACTCGTTTTTTGTGAGCTGTACGCAAGTCCAAAATTTTGGTTCTGGGCCTATACTGGTTCCCGCTGTGTGGCTGAGACTTTGGTTAATTCTTCTTCCTGCCGGGAAATTAGAGTGTCATGTGCCCGTCCAAATTCCTAAGAGCTACTCTCTCATTGATTCTCCCTCTTCCCTTCAATCCTCTGCCAAATTGGCAACCTGTGCAAACCAGGAGATTAAAGGGGCTGTCTCTCCAATTTGGGAGATTGATAGTAAAGCAGTTGGAAAGTCAAACCGGAGCACCAGGAGTGGGACTATTCGTTGAGATTTAGAAACCTTTTGTATTCACAGTGTGTCCATTCTCTAGGTTTCCCATACTTGTTATAACTGTAGTAATATTCCCTTCAACCTGGAGAGTTGGGACCCATGGAATGGGGGCCATGCATTTTTGCTTTATAGAGTCTGCATTTGCTCACCCAATCTCACCAATCCTCTCAGTCCCAAGTGTCCAGCCTTATGCCACATCCAGCTGTCATTGTAGATAGGGTCATTCCAGGTTTCATCAGAGCCACTGAAGGAATTGTAAAGAATTTCCCTGTGTTTTGGTTTTGTTTTGAAATTCATTTTTATACTGGGTTTGAGCTGATTCTCGCTGCCATGTTTATGCCAGGCTAGACACACTTGATTCTCTTACGGAGATATATCAATACATAGGTTTTAAGTTTCTTACTACTCAGATCTATTCCTCTGTGGGAAATATGGGGTTTTGAGTCCCTTTCACTGAGGAAGGTGTAGGTCTTGCCTATTCCAAAGTTGGTTTTAGAAACGGTACCCGTGCTTATATCAAACTCTGGTTTTATGCATCACCACACCTTTCCTTCCCGCTTAAGCAGGCATAAGAGTGTTTTCTAAATGTGAGACTCTGTTCTCTTTCCTAAATCAGTTCATGTGTAGCCATGTTTACAGGATATTCATAAGTGATATCTTATGATAAGTTTCTTTTTCTGTGTGATTTCCATTAGAATCATCGTTCCTGAATCCAGTCACTTTGCTGCTCCTGGTCTTATGACATTGATTTCATGGCTGAGGGATATTCCGTCGTACATAAATACCACAGTTTTTTGAACCATTTTTATATTTCCTGGGATATTTAAGTTGTACCAAAGTTGAGGTTCTTGTAAGCAGTGCAGCCCTAAATTTGGGGGTGGCTCTGTCTTATTGATTTTCAGTTTTCCCAAGGCATATTCCCTAGACGGGAAGTGCCCTTGGCTCTGTAGCTCTGTTGTTTACTTGTTTTAGAGAACACAATGCACTCCTCCAGTGAGGCAGTTGGCAATTTACATCCCGCCCATCAGCATAACTAGTCTCCCTGTTCTCCTGGGCCTGTCTTGCCTTTCTGGATTTTACACATTTTGTGGATGTCCATTTTAACCGGTGGGAAGTGATACTTCTTTGTAGTGCAGATTTGCATTGCCCGCATGCTTGCTTGGCCAAAAAGGGCGTATGTGTTTTCTCCTGAATATATTCAGGAGAAACTGTATACGCTCTTTTTGGCCAAGTGCGTCATTGTCGAAGATGTGCCACTCTTCCTGTGCTTTAAAGGCGATTCCAACATACCTCTGGAAATCTGTTTCCTGCTATTCTGCCTCGCTTTCAAGTCCGCCTCGTTGCCTTCCCTCAACAGATTTTTGGACGATAGTTGTCCTTAATTACTCTGCCAGTTTGTGAATTGCTGTGCCCCTGAGCTCCATTATTCAACTCGTTTTTGTGAGCTGTACACAAGTCAAAAATTTTGGTTCAAGACCTATACTGGTTCCCGGTGGGTGGCTGAGACTTTGGTTAATTCTTCTTCCTGCCGGGAAATTAGAGTGACATGTGCCCGTCCAAATGCCTAACAGCTACTATCTCACTTGTTCTCCCTCTCCCTTCCATCCTCTGCCAAATTGGCAACCTGTGCGAACCAGGGGCTTAAAGGGGCTGTCTCTCCAAGTTGGGAGATTGATAGTAAAGCAGTTGGAAAGTCAAACCGTAGCACCAGGAGAGGGACCATTCGTTGAGTTTTAGAAACCTTTTGTATTCACAGTGTGACCATTCTCTAGGTTTCCCGTACATGTTATAGCTGTAGTAATATTCCCTTCAACCTGGAGAGTTGGGACCCATGGAATGGGTGCCATGCATTTTTGCTTTAAAGGGTCTGCATTTGCTCACCCAATCTCACCAATCCTCTCAGTCCCAAGTGTCCAGCCTTATGCCACATCCAGCTGTCATTGTAGATAGGGTCATTCCAGGTTTCATTAGAGACCCTGAAGGAATTGTAAAGAATTACACGGTTTTTTGGTTTTGTTTTTGAAATTCCCTTTTATAGTGGGTTTGAGCTGATGCTCGCTGCCATGTTTATGCCGGTCTAGACACACTTGATTCCCTTACGGAGACATATCAATACATAGGTTTTAAGATTCTTACTAGTCAGATCTATTCCTCTGCGGGAAATATGGGGTTTTGAGTCCCTTTCACTGAGGAAGGTGTAGGTCTTGTCTATTCCACAGTTGGTTTTAGAAATGGTATCTGTACTTATATCAAACTCGGGTTTTATGCATCACCCCACCTCTCCTTTCTCCTTAAGCAGGCATAAGAGTGTTTTCTAAATGTGAGACTCTGTTTTCTTTCCTAAATCAGTTCATGTGTAGCCATGCTTACAGGATCTTCATAAGTGATATCTTATGATAAGTTTCTTTTTCTGTGTGACTTCAATTAGAATAATCGTACCTGAGTCCACTCACATTGCTGCTCCTGGTCTTATGACATTGATTTCTTGGCTGAGGGATATTCCATCGTACATAACTACCACAAATTTTTTGAACCATTTTTATATTTCCTTGGATATTTAACGTGTACCCAAGATGAGGTTCTTGTACGCAGGGCAGCCCTAAATTAGGGGGTGGCTCTGTATTATTGATTTTCAGTTTTCCCAAGGTATATTCCCTAGACTGGAAGTGCCCTTGGCTCTGTAGCTCTGTTGTTTACTTGTTTTAGGGAACACAATACACTCCTCCAGTGAGGCAGTTGGCAATTTACATCCCGCCCATCAGCATAGCAAGGCTCCCTGTTCTCCAGGACCTGTCTTGCCTTTCTGGTTTTTACATATTTTGTGTATGTACCTTGTGACCGGTGGGAAGTGATATTTCTTTGTAGTGCAGATTTGCATTGTCCGGTTGCTTGCTTGGTCAAAAAGGGCGTATTCATATTCAGGAGAAAACGCATACGCCCTTTTTGGCCAAGTGCCACATTGTAGAAATTGTGTCCTCTCCTATGCTTTAAAAGTGATTCCAACGTACCTCTTGAAATCTGTTTCCTTCTATTGTGCCTCACTTTCAAGTCTGCCTCGTTGCCTTCGCTCAACAGATATTTGGACGATAGTTGTCCTTTATTACTCTGCCAGTTTGTGAATTGCTGTGCCCCTGAGCTCCATTTTTCAACTTGTTTTTTGTGAGCTGTACGCAAGTCCAAAATTTTGGTTCAGGATCTATACTGGTTCCCGGTGGTTTTCTGAGACTTTGGTTAATTCTTCTTCCTGCCGGGAAATTAGAGTGACATGTGCCCGTCCAAATGCCTAACAGCTACTCTCTCTTTGGTTCTCCCTCTTCCCTTCCATCCTCTGCCAAATTGGCAACCTGTGCGAACACGGAGTTTAAAGGGGCTGTCTCTCCAAGTTGGGAGATTGATAGTAAAGCAGTTGGAAAGTCAAACCCGAGCACGAGAAGAGGGACTACTCGATGAGTTTTAGAAACCTTTAGTATTCACAGTGTGTCCATTCTCGAGGTTTCCCGTACATGTTATAGCTGTAGTAATATTCCCTTCAACATGGAGAGTTGGGACCCATGGAATGGGGGCCATGCATTTTTGCTTTAAACGGTCTGCATTTGCTCACCCAATCTCACCAATCCTCTCAGTCCCAAGTGTCCAGCCTTATGCCACATCCAGCTGTCATTGTAGATAGGGTCATTCCAGGTTTCATCAGAGACCCTGAAGGAATTGTAAAGAATTTCCCTGTTTTTTGGTTTTGTTTTTGAAATTCCCTTTTATAGTGGGTTTGAGCTGATTCTCGCTGCCATGTTTATGCCAGTCTAGACACACTTGATTCCCTTACAGAGACATATCAATACATAGGTTTTAAGATTCTTACTAGTCAGATCTATTCCTCTGCGTGAAATATGGGGTTTTGAGTCCCCTTCACTGAGGAAGGTGTAGGTCTTGTCTATTCCACAGTTGGTTTTAGAAATGGTACCTGTACTTATATCAAACTCGGGTTTTATGCATCACCCCACCTCTCCTTTCTCCTTAAGCAGGTATAAGAGTGTTTTCTAAATGTGAGACTCTGTTCTCTTTCCTAACTCAGTTCATGTGTAGCCATGTTTACAGGATCTTCATAAGTGATATCTTATGATAAGTTTCTTTTTCTGTGTGACTTCACTTAGAATCATCGTACCTGAATCCACTCAATTTGCTGCTCCAGGTCTTATGACATTGATTTCATGGCTGAGGGATATTCCATCGTACATAAGTACCACAAATTTTTCAACCATATTTACATTTCCTGGGATATTTAAGGTGTACCCAAGTTGAGGTCCTTGTAAGCATTGCAGCCCTAAATTTGGGGGTGGCTCTGTCTTATTGATTTTCAGTTTTCCCAAGATATATTCCCTAGACTGGAAGTGCCCTTGGCTCTGTAGCTCTGTTGTTTACTTGTTTTAGGGAACACAATGCACTCCTCCAGTGAGGCAGTTGGCAATTTACATCCCGCCCATCAGCATAACAAGGCTCCCTGTTCTCCAGGGCCTGTCTTGCCTTTCTGGTTTTTACACATTTTGTGGCTGACCCTTTTGACCGGTGGGAAGTGATACTTCCTTGTAGTGCAGATTTGCATTGCCGGCTTGCTTGCTTGGCCAAAAAGGGCGTATGCGTAATCAGGAGAAAATGCATACGCAGTTTTTGGCCAAGTGCCTCATTGTCGAAGTTGTGCCCCTCTAACTATGCTTTAAAGGCTATTCCAACGTACCTCTTGAAATCTGTTTCCTTCTATTCTGCCTCACTTTCAAGTCCGCCTCGTTGCCTTCCCTCAACAGATTTTTGGACGATAGTTGTCCTTTATTACTCTGCCAGTTTGTGAATTGCTGTGCCCCTGAGCTCCATTTTTCAACTCTTTTTTTGTGAGCTGTATGCAAGTCCAAAATTTTGGTTCAGGATCTATACTGGTTCCGAATGGGTTTCTGAGACTTTGGTTAATTCTTCTTCCTGCTGTGAAATTAGAGTGACATGTGCCCGTCCAAATGCCTAACAGCTACTCTCTCATTGGTTCTCCCTCTTCCCTTCCATCCTCTGCCAAATTGGCAACCTGTGCGAACCAGGAGTTTAAAGGGGCTGTCTCTCCAAGTTGAGAGATTGATAGTAAAGCAGTTGGAAAGTCAAACCAGAGCACCAGGAGAGGGACTACTCGTTGAGTTTTAGAAACATTTTGTATTCACAGTGTGTCCATTCTCTAGGTTTCCCGTACATGTTAGAGCTGTAGTAATATTCCCTTCAACATGGAGAGTTGGGACCCATGGAATGGGGGCCATGCATTTTTGCTTTAAAGGGTCTGCATTTGCTCACCCAATCTCAACAATCCTCTCAGTCCCAAGTGTCCAGCCTTATGCCACATCCAGCTGTAATTGTAGAGAGGGTCATTCCAGGTTTTGTCAGAGACCCTGAATGAATTGTAAAGAATTTCCCTGTTGTTTTTTTTTTGTTTGTTTTCTTTTTGAAATTCCTTTTTGTAGTTGATTTGAGCTGATTCTGTCTGCCAAGTTTATGCCAGTCTAGACTCACTTGATTCCCTTACAGAGACACATCAATACATAAGTTTTAAAATTCTTACTAGTCAGATCTATTCCTCTGCGGGAAATATGGGGTTTTGAGTCCCTTTCACTGAGGAAGGTGTAGGTCTTGTCTATTCCACAGTTGGTTTTGGAAATGGTACCTGTACTTATATCAAACTCGGGTTTTATGCATCACCCCACCTCTCCTTTCTCCTTAAGCAGGCATAAGAGTGTTTTCTAAATGTGAGACTCTGTTCTCTTTCTTAACTCAGTTCATGTGTAGCCATGTTTACAGTAACTTCATAAGTGATATCTTATGATAAGTTTCTTTTTCTGTGTGACTTAACTTAGAATCATCGTACCTGAGTCCACTCACTTTGCTGCTCCAGGTCTTATGACATTGATTTCATGGCTGAGGGATATTCCATCGTACATAACTACCACAAATTTTTTGAACCATTTTTATATTTCCTGGGATATTTAAGGTGTACCCAAGTTGAGGTTCTTGTAAGCAGGGCAGCCCTACATATGGGTGTGGCTCTGTCTTATTGATTTTCAGTTTTCCCAAGGTATATTCCCTAGACTGGAAGTGCCCTTGGCTATGTAGCTCTGTTGTTTACTTATTTTAGGGAACGCAATGCACTCCTCCAGTGAGGCAGTTGGCAATTTACAGCCCGACAAACAGCATAAAAAGGCTCCCTGTTCTCCAGGGCCTGTCTTGCCTTTCTGGTTTTAAAACATTTTGTGGATGTCCCTTTTGACCGGTAGAAAGTGATACTTCTTTGTATTGCAGATTTCCATTGCCCGCTTGCTTGCTTGGCCAAAAAGGGTGTATGCGTTTTCTCCTGAATATATTCAGGAGAAAACGCATACGCCCTTTTTGGCCAAGTGCGTCATTGTCGAAGTTGTGCCCCTCTTCCTATGCTTTAAAGGCGATTCCAACGTACCTCTTGAAATCTGTTTCCTTCTATTCTGCCTCATATTCAAGTCCGCCTCGTTGCCTTCCCTCAACAGATTTTTGTACGATAGTTGTCCTTTATTACTCTGCCAGTTTGTAAATTGCTTTGTTCCTCAGCTCCATTTTTCAACTCGTTTTTGTGAGCTGTACGCAAGTCCAAAATTTTGTTTCAGGATCTATACTGGTTCCCAGTGGGTTTCTGAGACTTTGGTTAATTCTTCTTCCTGCCGGGAAATTAGAGTGACATGTGCCCGTCCAAATGCCTAACAGCTACTCTCTCATTGGTTCTCCCTCTTCCCTTCCATCCTCTGCCAAATTGGCTACCTGTGCGAACCAGGAGTTTAAAGGGGCTGTCTCTCCAAGTAGGGATATTGATACTAAAGCAGTTGGAAAGTCAAACCAGAGCACCAGGAGAGGGACTACTCGTTGAGTTTTAGAAACCTTTTGTATTCACAGTGTGTCCATTCTCTAGGTTTCCCGTACATGTTATAGCTGTAGTAATATTCCCTTCAACATGGAGAGTTGGGACCCATGGAATGGGGCCATGCATTTTTGCTTTAAAGGGTCTGCATTTGCTCACCCAATCTCACCAATCCTCTCAGTCCCAAGTGTCCAGCCTTATACCACATCCAGCTGTCATTGTAGATAGGGTCATTCCACGTTTCAACAGAGACCCTGAAAGAATTGTAAAGAATTTCCATGTTTTTTGGTTTTGTTTTTGAAATTCCTTTTTATAGTGGGTTTGAGCTGATTCTCGCTGCCATGTTTATGCCTGTCTAGACACAATTGATTCCCTTACAGAGACATATCAATACATAGGTTTTAAGATTCTTACTAGTCAGATCTATTCCTCTGCGGGTAATATGGGGTTTTGAGTCCCTTTCACTGAGGAAGGTGTACGTCTTGTCTATTTCAAAGTTGGTTTTAGAAATGGTACCTGTACTTATATCAAACTCTGGTTTTATGCATCACCCCACCTCTCCTTTCCCCTTAAGCAGGCATAAGAGTGTTTTCTAAATGTGAGACTCTGTTCTCTTTCCTAACTCAGTTCATGTGTAGCCATGTTTACAGGATCTTCATAAGTGATATCTTATGATAAGTTTCTTTTTCTGTGTGACTTATTTCACTTAGAATCATCGTACCTGAATCCACTCACTTTGCTGCTCCTAAACTTATGACATTGATTTCATGGCTGAGGTCTAATCCATCGTACATAAGTACCACAATTTTTTGAACCATTTTTATATTTCCTGGGATATTTAAGGTGTACACAAGTTGAGGTTCTTATAAGCAGTTCAGCCCTAAATTTGGGGGTGGCTCTGTCTTATTGATTTTCAGTATTCCCAAGGTATATTCCCTAGACTGGAAGTGCCCTTGGCTCTGTAGCTCTGTTTTCTACTTGTTTTAGGGAACGCAATGCACTCCTCCAGTGAGTCAGTTGGCAATTTACATCCCGCCCATCAGCATAACAAGGCTCCCTGTTCTCCAGGGCCTGTCTTGCCTTTCTGGTTTTTACACATTTGTGGATGTCCCTTTTGACCGGTGGGAAGTGATACTTCATTCTAGTGCAGATTTGCATTGCCCGCCTGCTTGCTTGGCCAAAAAGGGCGTATGCGTTTTCTCCTGAATATATTCAGGAGAAAACGCATACGCCCTTTTTGGCCAAGTGCGTCATTGTCGAATTGTACCCCTCTTCCTGTGCTTTAAAGGCGATTCCAACGTACCTCTTGAAATCTGTTTCCTGCTATTCTGCCTCGCTTTCAATTCCGTCTCGATGCCTTCCCTCAACTGATTTTTGGAGGATAGTTGTCCTTTATTATTCTGCCAGTTTGTGAATTGCTGTGCCCCTGAGCTCCATTTTTCAACTCGTTTTTTGTGAGCTGTACGCAAGGCCAAAATTTTGGTTCAGGATGTATACTGGTTCCCGGTGGGTGGCTGAGACTCTGGTTAATTCTTCTTCCTGCCGGCAAATACGAGTGACATGTGCCCGTCCAAATGCCTAACAGCTACTCTCTCATTGGTTCTCCCTCTTCCCTTCAATCCTCTGCAAAATTGGCAACCTGTGCGAACCAGGAGGTTCAAGGGTATGTCTCTCCAATTTGGGATATTGATAGTAAAGCAGTTGGAAAGTCAAACCGGAGCACCAGGAGAGGGACTATTCGTTGAGTTGTAGAAACCTGTTGTATTCACTGTGTGTCCATTCTCTAGGTTTCCCATACATGTTATAGCTCTAGTAATATTCCCTTCAACCTGGAGAGTTGGGACCCATGGAATGGGGGCCATGCATTTTTGCTTTAAAGGGTCTGCATTTGCTCACACTATCTCACCTATTCTCTCAGTTCCAAGTGTCCAGCCTTATACCACATCCAGCTGTCATTGTAGATAGGGTCATTCCATGTTTCATCAGAGACCCTGAAGGAATTGTAAAGAATTTCCCTGTTTTTTGGTTTTGTTTTTGAAATTCCTTTTTATAGTGGGTTTGATCTGATTTTCGCTGCCATGTTTATGCCAGTCTAGACACACTTGATTCCCTTACAGATACATATCAATACAGAGGTTTTAAGTTTCTTACTAGTCAGATCTATTCCTCTGCAGGAAATATGGGATTTTGAGTCCCTTTCACTGAGGAAGGTGTAGGTCTTGTCTATTCCACAGTTGGTTTTAGAAATGGTACCTATGCTTATATCAAACTCTGGTTTTATGCATCACCCCACCTCTCCTTCCCCCTTAAGCAGGCATAAGAGTGTTTTCTAAATGTGAGACTCTGTTCTCTTTCCTAACTCAGTTCATGTGTAGCCATGTTTACAGGATCTTCATAAGTGATATCTTATGATAAGTTTCTTTTTCTGTGTGACTTATTTCACTTAGAATCATCGTACCTGCATCCACTCACTTTGCTGCTCCTGGTCTTATGACATTGATTTCATGGCTGAGGGATATTCCATCGTACATAAATACCACAGTTTTTTGAACCATTTTTATATTTCCTGGGATATTTAAGGTGTACCCAAGTTGAGGTTCTTGTAAGCAGTGCAGCCCTAAATTTGGGGGTGGCTCTGTCTTATTGATTTTCAGTTTTCCCAAGGTATATTCCGTAGACTGGAAGTGCCCTTGGCTCTGTAGCTCTGTTGTTTACTTGTTTTAGGGAACGCAATGCACTCCTCCAGTGAGGCAGTTGGCAATTTACATCCCTCCCATCAGCATAACAAGGCTCCATGTTCTCCAGGGCCTGTCTTGCCTTTCTGGTTTTTACACATTTGTGAATGTCCCTTTTGACCGGTGGGAAGTGATACTTCTTTGTAGTGCAGATTTGCATTGCCCGCTTGCTTGCTTGGCCAAAAAGGGCGTATGCGTTTTCTCCTGAATATATTCAGGAGAAAACGCATATGCCCATTATGGCCAAGTGCGTCATTGTCGAAGTTGTGCCCCTCTTCCTGTGCTTTAAAGGCAATTCTAACGTACCACTTGAAATCTGTATCCTGCTATTCTGCTTCGCTTTCAAGTCCGCCTCGCTGCCTTTCCTCAACAGATTTTCGGACGATAGTTGTCCTTTATTACTCTGCAGGTTTGTGAATTGTTGTGCCCCTGAGCTCCGTTTTTCAACTCGTTTTTAGAGAGCTGTACGCAAGTCCAAAATTTTGGTTCAGGAACTATACTGGTTCCCGCTGGGTGGCTGAGACTTTGGTTAATTCTTCTTCCTGCCGGGAAATTAGAGTGACATGTGCCCGTTCAAATGCCTAACAGCTACTCTCTCATTGATTTTCCCTCTTCCCTTCCATCCTCTGAAAAATTGGCAACCTGTGCGAACCAGGAGCTTAAAGGGGTTGTCTCTCCAATTTGGGAGATTGATACTAAAGCAGTTGGAAAGTCAAACCGGAGCACCAGGAGAGGGACTATTCTTTGAGTTTTAGAAACCTTTTGTATTCTCAGTGTGTCCATTCTCTAGGTTTCCCATACTTGTTATAGCTGTAGTAATATTCCCTTCAACCTGGAGAGTTGGGACCCTTGGAATGGGGGCCATGCATTTTTGCTTTAAATGGTCTGCATTTCCTCACCCAATCTCACCAATCCTCTCTTTCCCAAGTGTCCAGCCTTATACCACATCCAACTGTCATTGTAGATAAGGTCATTCCAGGTTTCATCAGAGACCCTGAAGGAATTGTAAAGAATTTCCCTGTTTATTGGTTTTGTTTTTGAAAGTCCTTTTTATAGTGGGTTTGAGCTGATTCTGGCTGCCATGTTTATGCCAGTCTAGACACACTTGATTCCCTTACAGAGACATATCAATACATACGTTTTAAGTTACTTACTAGTCAGATCTATTCCTCTGCGGGAAATATGGGGTTTTGAGTCCCTTTCACTGAGGAAGGTGTAGGTCTTGTCTATTCCACAGTTGGTTTTAGAAATGGTACCTGTGCTTATGTCAAACTTTGGTTTTATGCATCACCCCGCCTCTCCTTCCCCCTTAAGGAGGCATAAGAGTGTTTTGTAAATGTGAGACTCTGTTTTCTTTCCTAACTCAGTTCATGTGTAGCCATGTTTACAGGATCTTCATAAGTGATATCTTATGATAAATTTGTTTTTCTGTGTGACTTATTTCACTTAGAATCATCGTACGTGAATCCACTCACTTTGCTGCTCCTGGTCTTTTGACATTGATTTCATGGCTGAGGGATATTCCATCGTACATAAGTACCACAAATTTTTGAACCATTTTTATATTTCCTGGGATATTTATGGTGTACCCAAGTTGAGGTTCTTGTAAGCAGTGCAGCCCTTAATTTGGGGTAGGCTCTGTCTTATTGATTTTCAGTCTACCCAAGGTATATTCCCTAGACTGGAAGTGCCCTTGGCTCTGTAGCTCTGTTGTTTACTTGTTTTAGGGAATGCAATGCACTCTTCCAGTGAGGCAGTTGGCAATTTACATCCCGCCCATCAGCATAACAATGCTCCCTGTTCTCCATGGCCTGTCTTGCCTTTCTGGTTTTTACACATTTTGTGGATGTCCCTTTTGACTGGTGGGAAGTGATACTTCTT
The DNA here is from genome assembly GCF_964165515.1 of Mesoplodon bidens. Lineage (NCBI taxonomy): Eukaryota > Metazoa > Chordata > Mammalia > Artiodactyla > Ziphiidae > Mesoplodon > Mesoplodon bidens. The sequence goes on from NW_027671760.1 coordinate 715,618, forward strand.
TGTAGTGCAGATTTGCATAGCCCGCTTGCTTGCTTGGCCAAAAAGGGCGTATGCGTTTTCTCCTGAATATATTCAGGGGAAAACGCATACGCCCTTTTTGGCCAAGTGCGTCATTGTTGAAGTTGTGCCCCTCTTCCTGTGCTTTAAAGGCGATTCCAACGTACCTCTTGAAATCTGTATCCTGCTATTCTGCCTCGCGTTCAAGTCCGCCTCGTTGCATTGCCTCAACAGATTTTCGGACGATAGTTGTCCTTTATTACTCTGCCAGTTTGTGAATTGCTGTGCCCCTGAGCTCCGTTTTTCAACTCGTTTTTTGTGAGCTGTACGCAAGTCCAAAATTTTGGTTCTGGACCTATACTGGTTTTCGGTGGGTGGCTGAGACTTTGGTTAATTCTTCTTCCTGCCGGGAAATTAGAGTGACATTTGCCCGTCCAAATGCCTAACAGCTATTGTCTCATTGGTTCTCCCTCTTCCCTTCCATCCTCTGCCAAATTGGCAACCTGTGCGAACCAGGAGGTTAAAGGTGTTGTCTCTCAAAGTTGGGAGATTGATAGGAAAGCACTTGGAAAGTCAAACCGGGGCACCAGGAGAGGGACTACTCGTTGAGTTTTAGAAACCTTTTGTATTCACAGTGTTTCCATTCTCTAGGTTTCCCGTACATGTTATAGCTTTAGTAATATTCCCTTCAACCTGGAGAGTTGGGACCCATGGAATGGGGGCCATGCATTTTTGCTTTAAACGGTCTGCATTTGCTCACCCAATCTCACCAATCCTCTCAGTCCCAAGTGTCCAGCCTTATACCACATCCAGCTGTCATTGTAGATAGGGTCATTCCAGGTTTCTTCAGAGACCCTGAAGGAAATGTAAAGAATTTCCCTGTTTTTTGGTTTTGTTTTTGAAATTCCTTTTTATAGTGGGTATGAGCTGATTCTCACTGCCATGTTTATACCAGTCTAGACACACTTGATTCCCTTACAGAGACATATCAATACATAGGTTTTAAGTTTCTTACTTGTCAGATGTATTCCTCTGCGGGAAATATGGGGTTTTGTGTCCCTTTCACTGAGGAAGGTGTAGGTCTTGTCTATTCCACAGTTGGTTTTAGAAATGGTACCTGTGCTTATGTCAAACTCTGGTTTTATGCATCACCCCACCTCCCCTTCCCCCTTAAGCAGGCATAACAGTGTTTTCTAAGTGTGAGACTCTGTTGTCTTTCCTAACTCAGTTCATGTGTAGCCATGTTTACAGGATCTTCATAAGTGATATCTTATGATAAGTTTCTTTTTCTGTGTGACTTATTTCACTTAGAATCATCATACATGAATCCACTCACTTTGCTGCTCCTGTTCTTATGACATTGATTTCATGGCTGAGGTCTATTCCATCGTACATAAGTACCACAAATTTTTGAACCATTTTTATATTTCCTGGGATATTTAAGGTGTACACAAGTTGAGGTTCTTATAAGCAGTGCAGCCCTAAATTTGGGGGTGGCTCTGTCTTATTGATTTTCAGTTTTCCCAAGGTATATTCCCTAATCTGGAAGTGCCCTTGGCTCTGTAGCTCTGTTGTTTACTTGTTTTAGGGAACGCAATACACTCCTCCAGTGAGTCAGTTGGCAATTTACATCCCGCCCATCAGCATAACAAGGCTCCCTGTTCTCCAGGGTCTGTCTTGCCTTTCTGGTTTTTACACATTTGTGGATGTCCCTTTTGACCGGTGGGAAGTGATACTTCTTTGTAGTGCAGATTTGCATTGCCGGCCTGCTTGCTTGGCCAAAAAGGGCGTATGCGTTTTCTCCTGAATATATTCAGGAGAAAATGCATACGCCCTTTTTGGCCAAGTGCATCATTGTCGAAGTTGTACCCCTCTTCCTGTGCTTTAAAGGCGATTCCTACGTACCTCTTGAAATCTGTTTCCTTCTATTTTGCCTCGCTTTCAATTCCGCCTCGTTGCCTTCCCTCAACTGATTTTTGGACGATAGTTGTCCTTTATTACTCTGCCAGTTTGTGAATTGCTGTGTCCCTGAGTTCAATTTTAAAACTCGTTTTTTGTGAGCTGTACGCAAGTCCAAAATATTGGTTCAGGACCTATACTGGTTCCCGGTGGGTGGCTGAGACTCTTCTTAATTCTTCTTCCTGCCGGGAAATTAGAATGACATGTGACTGTCCAAATGCCTAACAGCTACTCTCTCATTGGTTCTCCCTCTTCCCTTCCATCCTCTGCAAAATTGGCAACCAGTGCGAACCAGGACGTTAAAGGGGATGTCTCTCCAATTTGGGAGATTGATAGTAAAGCAGTTGGAAAGTCAAACCGGAGCACCAGGAGAGGGACTATTCATTGAGTTTTAGAAACCTGTTGTATTCACAGTGTGTCCATTCTCTAGGTTTCCCATACATGTTATAGCTCTAGTAATATTCCCTTCAACCTGGAGAGTTGGAACCCATGGAATGGGGGCCATGCATTTTTGCTTTAAAGTGTCTGCATTTGCTCACCCAATGTCACCAATTCTCTCAGTTCCAAGTGTCCAGCCTTATACGACATCCAGCTGTCATTGTAGATAGGGTCATTCCATGTTTCTTCAGAGACCCTGAAGGAATTGTAAAGAATTTCCCTGTTTTTTGGTTTTGTTTTTGAAATTCCTTTTTGTAGTGGGTTTGAGCTGATTTCTCGCTGCCATGTTCACGCTAGTCTAGACACACTTGATTCCCTTATAGAGACGTATCAATACAGAGGTTTTAAGTTTCTTTCTAGTCAGATCTATTCCTCTGCAGGAAATATGGGGTTTTGAGTCCCTTTCACTGAGGAAGGTGTAGGTCTTGTCTATTCCACAGTTGGTTTTAGAAACGGTACATGTGCTTATATCAAACTCTGGTTTTATGCATCGACCCACCTCTCCTTCCCCTTTAAGCAGGCATAAGAGTGTTTTCTAAATGTGAGACTCTGTTCTCTTTCCTAACTCAGTTCATGTGTGGCCATGTTTACAGGTTCTTTATAAGTGATATCTTATGATAAGTTTCTTTTTCTGTGTGACTTCACTTAGAATCATCGTACCTGAATCCACTCACTTTGCTGCCCCTGGTCTTATGACATTGATTTCCTGGCTGAGGGATATTACATCGTACATAACTACCACAATTTTTTGAACCATTTTTATATTTCCTGGGATTTTTATGGTGTACCCAAGTTGATGTTCTCGTAAGCAGTGCAGCCCTAAATTTGGGGGTGGCTCTGTCTTATTGATTTTCAGTTTTCCATAGGTATATTCCCTAGACTGGAAGTGCCCTTGGCTCTGTAGCTCTGTTGTTTACTTGTTTTAGGGAATGCAATGCACTCCTCCAGTGAGGCAGTTGGCAATTTACATCCCGCCCATCAGCATAACAAGGCTCCCTGTTCTCCAGGGCCTGTCTTGCCTTTCTGGTTTTTACACATTTTGTGGCTGACCCTTTTGACCGGTTGGAAGTGATACTTCTTTGTAGTGCAGATTTGCATTGCCCTCTTGCTTACTTGGCCAAAAAGGGCGTATGCGTTTTCTCCTGAATATATTCAGGAGAAAACGCAAACGCCCTTTTTGGCCAAGTGCGTCATTTTCGAAGTTGTGCCCCTCTTCCTGTGCTTTAAAGGCGATTCCAATATACCTCTTGAAATCTGTTTCCTGCTATTCTGCATCGCTTTCAAGTCCGCCTCATTGCCTTCCCTCAACAGATTTTAGGATGATAGTTGTCCCTTATTACTCTGCCAGGGTGTGAAATGCTGTGCCCCTCAGCTCAAGTTTTCAACTCGTTTTTTGTGAGCTGTACGCAAGTCCAAAATTTTGGTTCAGGACCTATACTGGTTCCTGGTGTGTGGCTGAGACTTTGGTTAATTCTTCTTCCTGCCAGGAAATTAGAGTGACATGTGCCCGTCCAAATGCCTAACAGCTACTCTCTCACTGGTTGTCCCTCTTCCCTTCCATCCTCTGCAAAATTCGCAACCTGTGCGAACCAGGAGGTTAAAGGGGTTGTCTCTCAAAGTTGCGAGATTCATAGTAAAGCAATTGGAAAGTCAAACCGGAGCACCTGGAGAGGGACTACTTGTTGAGTTTTAGAAACCTTTTGTATTCACAGTGTGTCCATTCTGTAGGTTTCCCGTACATGTTATAGCTGTAGTAATATTCCCTTCAACATGGAGAGTTGGGACCCATGGAATGGGGGCCATGCATTTTTGCTTTAAATGGTCTGCATTTGCTCACACAATCTCACAAGTCCTCTCAGTCCCAAGTGTCCAGCCTTATGCCACATCCAGCTGTCATTGTAGATAGGGTCATTCCAGGTTTCATCAGACACCCTGAAGGAATTGTAAAGAATTTCCCTGTTTTTTGGTTTTGTTTTTGAAATTCCTTTTTATAGTGGGCTTGAGCTGATTCTCGCTGCCATGTTTATTCCAGTCTACACAATTGATTCCCTTACAGGGACATATCAATACATAAGATTTAGGATTGTTACTAGTCAGATCTGTTCCTCTGCGGGAAATATGGCGTTTTGAGTCCCTTTCACTTAGGAAGGTGTAGGTGTTGTCTATTCCACAGTTGGTTTTACAAACGGTACCTGTGCTTATATCAAACTCTGGTTTTATGCATCACCCCACCTCTCCTCCCCCATTAAGCAGGCATAACAGTGTTTTCTAAATGTGAGACTCTGTTCTCTTTCTTAACTCATTTCATGTGTAGCCATGTTTACAGGATCTTCATAAGTTATATCTCATGATAAGTTTCTTTTTCTGTGTGACTTCACTTAGAATCATCGTACCTGAATCAACTCACTTTGCTGCTACTGGTCTTATGACATTGATTTCATGGCTGAGGGATATTCCATCGTACATAAGTACCACAATTTTTTGAACCATTTTTATATTTCCTGGGATATTTAAGGTGTACCCAAGTTGAGGTTCTTGTAAGCAGTGTAGCCCTAAATTTGGGGGTGGCTCTGTCTTATTGATTTTCAGTTTTCCCAAGGTATATTCCCTAGACTGGAAGTGCCCTTGGCTCTGTAGCTCTGTTGTTTACTTGTTTTAGGGAACGCAATGCACTCCTCCAGTGAGGCAGTTGGCAATTTACATCCCGCCCATCAGCATAATATGGCTCCCTGTTCTCCAGGGCCTGTCTTGCCTTTCTATTTTTTACACATATGTGGATGTCCCTTTTGACCGGTGGGAAGTGATACTTCTTTGTAGTGCAGATTTGCATTGCCCGCTTGCTTGCTTGGCCAAAAAGGGCGTATGCGTTTTCTCCTGAATATATTCAGGAGAAAACGCATACACCCTTGTTGGCCCAGTGCGTCATTGTCGAAGTTGTGCCATTCTTCCTGTGGTTTAAAGGCGATTCCAACATACCTCTTGAAATTTGTTCCCTGCTATTCTTCCTCGCTTTCAAGTCCGCCTCGTTGCCTTCCCTCAACAGATTTTTGGACGATAGTTGTCCTTTATTACTCTGACAGTTTGTGAATTGCTGTGCCCCTGAGCTCCATTTTTCAACTCGTTTTTTGTGAGCTCTACGCAAGTCCAAAATTTTGGTTCAGGACCTATACTGATTCCCGGTGGTTGGCTGAGACTCTGGTTAATTTTTCTTCCTGCCGGGAAATTAGAGTGACATGTTCCTGTCCAAATGCCTAACAGCTACTCTCTCATTGGTTCTCCTTCTTCCCTTCCATCCTCTGCCAAATTGGCAACCTGTGCGAACCAGGAGTTTAAAGGGGTTGTCTCTCCAAGTTGGGAGATTGATAGTATAGCAGTTGGAAAGTCAAACCGGAGCACCAGGAGAGGGACAACTCGTTGAGTTTTAGAAACCTTTTGTATTCACAGTGTGTCCATTCTCTAGGTTTCCCATACATGTTATAGATGTAGTAATATTCCCTTCAACATGGAGAGTTGGGACCCATGGAATGGGGGCCATGCATTTTTGCTTTAAAGGGTCTGCATTTGCTGACCCAATCTCACCAAATCTCTCAGTCCCAAGTGTCCAGCCTTAGGCCACATCCAGCTGTCATTGTAAATAAGGTCATTCCAGGTTTCATCGGAGACCCTGAAGGAAAAGTAAAGAATTTCCCTGTTATTTGGTTTTGTTTTTGAAATTCCTTTTTACAGTGGGTTTGATCTGATTCTCGCTGCCATGTTTATGCCAGTCTAGACACACTTGATTCCCTTACAGATACATATCAATACAGAGGTTTTAAGTTTCTTACTAGTCAGATCTATTCCTCTGCAGGAAATATGGGGTTTTGAGTCCCATTCACTGAGTTAGGTTTAGGTCTTGTCTATTCCACAGTTGGTTTTAGAAATGGTACCTGTGCTTATGTCAAACTCTGGTTTTATGCCTCACCCCACTTCTCCTTCCCCCTTAAGCAGGCATAAGAGTGTTTTCTAAATGTGAGACTCTGTTCTCTTTCCTAACTCAGTTCATGTGTAGCCATGTTTACAGGATCTTCATAAGTGATATCTTATGATAAGTTTCTTTTTCTGTGTGTCTTGTTTCACTTAGAATCATCGTACCTGAATCCAATCACTTTGCTGCTCCTAAACTTATGACTTTGATTTCATGGCTGAGGGATATTCCATCGTACATAAATACCACAGTTTTTTGAACCATTTTTATATTTCCTGGTATATTTAAGGTGTACCCAAGTTGAGGTTCTTGTAAGCAGTGCAGCCCTAAATTTGGGGGTGGCTCTGTCTTATTGATTTTCAGTTTTCCCAAGGTATATTCCCTAGACTAGAAGTGCCCTTGGCTCTGTAGCTCTGTTGTTTACATGTTTTAGGGAACGCAATGCACTCCTCCAGTGAGGCAGTTGGCAATTTACATCCCGCCCATCAGCATAACAAGGCTCCATGTTCTCCAGGGCCTGTCTTGCCTTTCTGGTTTTTACACATTTGTGAATGTCCCTTTTGACCGGTGGGAAGTGATACTTCTTTGTAGTGCAGATTTGCATTGCCCGCTTGCTTGCTTGGCCAAAAAGGGCGTATGCATTTTCTCCTGAATATATTCAGGAGAAAACGCAAATGCCTATTTTGGCCAAGTGCGTCATTGTCGAAGTTGTGCCCCTCTTCCTGTGCTTTAAAGGTGATTCCAACGTACCTCTTGAAATCTGTATCCTGCTATTCTGCTTCGCTTTCAAGTCCGCCTCGTTGCCTGTCCTCAACAGATTTTCGGACGATAGTTGTCCTTTATTACTCTGCCGGTTTGTGAATTGCTGTGCCCCTGAGCTCCGTTTTCCAACTCGTTTTTTGTGAGCTGTACGCAAGTCCAAAATTTTGGTTCTGGACCTATACTGGTTCCCGCTGGGTGGCTGAGACTTTGGTTAATTCTTCTTCCTGCTGGGAAATTAGAGTGTCATGTGCCCGTCCAAATGCCTAAGAGCTACTCTCTCATTGATTCTCCCTCTTCCCTTCAATCCTCTGCCAAATTGGCAACCTGTGCAAACCAGGAGATTAAAGGGGCTGTCTCTCCAATTTGGGAGATTGATAGTAAAGCTGTTGGAAACTCAAACCGGAGCACCAGGAGTGGGACTATTCGTTGAGATTTAGAAACCTTTTGTATTCACAGTGTGTCCATTCTCTAGGTTTCCCATACTTTTTATAGCTGTAGTAATATTCCCTTCAACCTGGAGAGTTGGGACCCATGGTATGGGGGCCATGCATTTTTGCTTTATAGAGTCTGCATTTGCTCACCCAATCTCACCAATCCTCTCAGTCCCAAGTGTCCAGCCTTATGCCACATCCAGCTGTCATTGTAGATAGGGTCATTCCAGGTTTCATCAGGGCCACTGAAGGAATTGTAAAGAATTTCCCTGTTTTTTGGTTTTGTTTTGAAATTCATTTTTATACTGGGTTTGAGCTGATTCTCGCTGCCATGTTTATGCCAGTCTAGACACACTTGATTCTCTTACGGAGATATATCAATACATAGGTTTTAAGATTCTTACTAGTCAGATCTATTCCTCTGCGTGAAATATGGGGTTTTGAGTCCCTTTCACTGAGGAAGGTGTAGGTCTTGTCTATTCCAATGTTGGTTTTAGAAACGGTACCCGTGCTTATATCAAACTCTGGTTTTATGCATCACCACACCTCTCCTTCCCCCTTAAGAAGGCATAAGAGTGTTTTCTAAATGTGAGACTCTGTTCTCTTTCCTAACTCAGTTCATGTGTAGCCATGTTTACAGGATATTCATAAGTGATATCTTATGATAAGTTTCTTTTTCTGTGTGATTTCCATTAGAATCATCGTTCCTGAATCCACTCACTTTGCTGCTCCTGGTCTTATGACATTGATTTCATGGCTGAGGGATATTCCGTCGTACATAAATACAACAGTTTTTTCAACCATTTTTATATTTCCTGGGATATTTAAGGTGTACCAAAGTTGAGGTTCTTGTAAGCACTGCAGCCCTAAATTTGGGGGTGGCTCTGTCTTATTGATTTTCAGTTTTCCCAAGGCATATTCCCTAGACGGGAAGTGCCCTTGGCTCTGTAGCTCTGTTGTTTACTTGTTTTAGAGAACACAATGCACTCCTCCAGTGAGGCAGTTGACAATTTACATCCCGCCCATCAGCATAACAAGTCTCCCTGTTCTCCTGGGCCTGTCTTGCCTTTCTGGTTTTTACACATTTTGTGGATGTCCATTTTGACCGGTGGGAAGTGATACTTCTTTGTAGTGCAGATTTGCATTGCCCGCATGCTTGCTTGGCCAAAAAGGGCGTATGTGTTTTCTCCTGAATATATTCAGGAGAAACTGTATACGCCCTTTTTGGCCAAGTGCGTCATTGTCGAAGATGAGCCACTCTTCCTGTGCTTTAAAGGCGATTCCAACATACCTCTGGAAATCTGTTTCCTGCTATTCTGCCTCGCTTTCAAGTCCGCCTCGTTGCCTTCCCTCAACAGATTTTTGGACGATAGTTGTCCTTATTTACTCTTCCCGTTTGTGAATTGCTGTGCCCCTGAGCTCCATTATTCAACTCGTTTTTGTGAGCTGTACACAAGTCAAAAATTTGGTTCAAGACATATACTGGTTCCCGGTGGGTGGCTGAGACTTAGGTTAATTCTTCTTCCTGCCGGGAAATTAGAGTGACATGTGCCCGTCCAAATACCTAACAGCTACTATCTCATTTGTTCTCCCTCTCCCTTCCATCCTCTGCCAAATTGGCAACCTGTGCGAAAAAGGGGCTTAAAGGGGCTGTCTCTCCAAGTTGGGAGATTGATAGTAAAGCAGTTGGAAAGTCAAACCGTAGCACCAGGAGAGGGACCATTCGTTGAGTTTTAGAAACCTTTTGTATTCACAGTGTGACCATTCTCTAGGTTTCCCGTACATGTTATAGCTGTAGTAATATTCCCTTCAACCTGGAGAGTTGGGACCCATGGATTGGTTGCCATGCATTTTTGCTTTAAAGGGTCTGCATTTGCTCACCCAATCTCACCAATCCTCTCAGTCCCAAGTGTCCAGCCTTATGCCACATCCAGCTGTCATTGTAGATAGGGTCATTCCAGGTTTCATCAGAGACCCTGAAGGAATTGTAAAGAATTACACGTTTTTTTGGTTTTGTTTTTGAAATTCCTTTTTACAGTGGGTTTGAGCTGATGCTCGCTGCCATGTTTATGCCGGTCTAGACACACTTGATTCCCTTACGGAGACATATCAATACATAGGTTTTAAGATTCTTACTAGTCAGATCTATTCCTCTGCGGGAAATATGGGGTTTTGAGTCCCTTTCACTGAGGAAGGTGTAGGTCTTCTCTATTCCACAGTTGGTTTTAGAAATGGTACCTGTACTTATATCAAACTCGGGTTTTATGCATCACCCCACCTCTCCTTTCTCCTTAAGCAGGCATAAGAGTGTTGTCTAAATGTGAGACCCTGTTTTCTTTCCTATCTCAGTTCATGTGTAGCCATGCTTACAGGATCTTCATAAGTGATATCTTATGATAAGTTTCTTTTTCTGTGTGACTTCAATTAGAATCATCGTACCTGAGTCCACTCACTTTGCTGCTCCTGGTCTTATGACATTGATTTCATGGCTGAGGGATATTCCATCGTACATAACTACCACAAATTTTTTGAACCATTTTTATATTTCCTTGGATATTTAACGTGTACCCAAGATGAGGATCTTGTACGCAGGTCAGCCCTAAATTTGGGGGTGGCTCTGTCTTATTGATTTTCAGTTTTCCCAAGGTATATTCCCTAGACTGGAAGTGCCCTTGGCTCTGTAGCTCTGTTGTTTACTTGTTTTAGGGAACACAATGCACTCCTCCAGTGAGGCAGTTGGCAATTTACATCCCGCCCAACAGCATAAAAATGCTCCCTGTTCTCCAGGGCCTGTCTTGCCTTTCTGGTTTTAAAACATTTTGTGGATGTCCCTTGTGACCGGTAGAAAGTGATACTTCTTTGTAGTGCAGATTTGCATTGCCCGCTTGCTTGCTTGGCCAAAAAGGGCGTATGCATATTCAGGAGAAAAAGCATACGCCCTTTTTGGCCAAGTGCCACATTGTCGAAGTTGTGCAATCTCCTATGCTTTAAAAGTGATTCCAACGTACCTCTTGAAATCTGTTTCCTTCTATTCTGCCTCACTTTCAAGTCTGCCTCGTTGCCTTCGCTCAACAGATATTTGGACGATAGTTGTCCTTTATTATATGCCAGTTTGTGAATTGCTGTGCCCCTGAGCTCCAGTTTTCAACTCGTTTTTTGTGAGCTGTACGCAAGTCCAAAATTTTGGTTCAGGATCTATACTGGTTCCCAGTGGGTTTCTGAGACTTTGGTTAATTCTTCTTCCTGCCGGGAAATTAGAGTGACATGTGCCCGTCCAAATGCCTAACAGCTACTCTCTCTTTGGTTCTCCCTCTTCCCTTCCATCCTCTGCAAATTTGGCAACCTGTGCGAACAAGGAGTTTAAAGGGGCTGTCTCTCCAAGTTGGGAGATTGATAGTAAAGCAGTTGGAAAGTCAAACCAGAGCACCAGAAGGGGGACTACTCGTTGAGTTTTAGAAACCTTTTGTATTCACAGTGTGTCCATTCTCGAGGTTTCCCGTACATGTTATAGCTGTAGTAATATTCCCTTCAACATGGAGAGTTGGGACCCATGGAATGGGGGCCATGCATTTTTGCTTTAAACGGTCTGCATTTGCTCACCCAATCTCACCAATCCTCTCAGTCCCAAGTGTCCAGCCTTATGCCACATCCAGCTGTCATTGTAGATAGGGTCATTCCAGGTTTCATCAGAGACCCTGAAGGAATTGTAAAGAATTTCCCTGATTTTTGGTTTTGTTTTTGAAATTCCCTTTTATACTGGGTTTGAGCTGATTCTCGCTGCCATGTTTATGCCAGTCTAGACACACTTGATTCCCTTATAGAGACATATCAATACATAGGTTTTAAGATTCTTACTAGTCAGATCTATTCCTCTGCGTGAAATATGGTGTTTTGAGTCCCCTTCACTGAGGAAGGTGTAGGTCTTGTCTATTCCACAGTTGGTTTTAGAAATGGTACCTGTACTTATATCAAACTCGGGTTTTATGCATCACCCCACCTCTCCTTTCTCCTTAAGCAGGTATAAGAGTGTTTTCTAAATGTGAGACTCTGTTCTCTTTCCTAACTCAGTTCATGTGTACCCATGTTTACAGGATCTTCATAAGTGATATCTTATGATAAGTTTCTTTTTCTGTGTGACTTCACTTAGAATCATCGTACCTGAATCCACTCACTTTGCTGCTCGTGGTCTTATGACATTGATTTCATGGCTGAGGGATATTCCATCGTACATAAGTACCACAATTTTTTCAACCATATTTACATTTCCTGGGATATTTAAGGTGTACCCAAGTTGAGGTCCGTGTAAGCATTGCAGCCCTAAATTTGGGGGTGGCTCTGTCTTATTGATTTTCAGTTTTCCCAAGGTATATTCCCTAGACTGGAAGTGCCCTTGGCTCTGTAGCTCTGTTGTTTACTTGTTTTAGGGAACACAATGCACTCCTCCAGTGAGGCAGTTGGCAATTTACATCCCGCCCATCAGCATAACAAGGCTCCCTGTTCTCCAGGGCCTGTCTTGCCTTTCTGGTTTTTACACATTTTGTGGCTGACCCTTTTGACCGGTGGGAAGTGATCCTTCCTTGTAGTGCAGATTTGCATTGCCGGCTTGCTTGCTTGGCCAAAAAGGGCGTATGCGTATTCAGGAGAAAATGCATACGCAGTTTTTGGCCAAGTGCCTCATTGTCGAAGTTGTGCCCCTCTAACTATGCTTTAAAGGCTATTCCAACGTACCTCTTGAAATCTGTTTCCTTCTATTCTGCCTCACTTTCAAGTCCGCCTCGTTTCCTTCCCTCAACAGATTTTTGGACGATAGTTGTCCTTTATTACTCTGCCAGTTTGTGAATTGCTGTGCCCCTGAGCTCCATTTTTCAACTCTTTTTTTGTGAGCTGTACGCAAGTCCAAAATTTTGGTTCAGGACCTATACTGGTTCCCGGTGGGTGGCTGAGACTGTGGTTAATTCTTCTTCCTGCCGGGAAATTAGAGTGACATGTGCCCGTCCAAATGCCTAACAGCTACTCTCTCATTGGTTCTCCCTCTTCCCTTCCATCCTCTGCCAAATTGGCAACCTGTGCGAACCAGGAGTTTAAAGGGGCTGTCTCTCCAAGTTGAGAGATTGATAGTAAAGCAGTTGGAAAGTCAAACCGGAGCACCAGGAGAGGGACTACTCGTTGAGTTTTAGAAACATTTTGTATTCACAGTGTGTCCATTCTCTAGGTTTCCCGTACATGTTATATCTGTAGTAATATTCCCTTCAACATGGAGAGTTGGGACCCATGGAATGGGGGCCATGCATTTTTGCTTTAAAGGGTCTGCATTTGCTCACCCAATCTCAACAATCCTCTCAGTCCCAAGTGTCCAGCCTTATGCCACATCCAGCTGTAATTGTAGATAAGGTCATTCCAGGTTTTGTCAGAGACCCTGAATGAATTGTAAAGAATTTCCCTGTTGTTTTTTTTTTGTTTTGTTTTCTTTTTGAAATTCCTTTTTGTAGTAGATTTGAGCTGATTCTCTCTGCCAAGTTTATGCCAGTCTAGACACACTTGATTCCCTTACAGAGACACATCAATACATAAGTTTTAAAATTCTTACTAGTCAGATCTATTCCTCTGCGGGAAATATGGGGTTTTGAGTCCCTTTCACTGAGGAAGGTGTAGGTCTTGTCTATTCCACAGTTGGTTTTAGAAATGGTACTTGTACTTATATCAAACTCGGGTTTTATGCATCACCCCACCTCTCCTTTCTCCTTAAGCAGGCATAAGAGTGTTTTCTAAATGTGAGACTCTGTTCTCTTTCTTAACTCAGTTCATGTGTAGCCATGTTTACAGTAACTTCATAAGTGATATCTTATGATAAGTTTCTTTTTCTGTGTGACATAACTTAGAATCATCGTACCTGAGTCCACTCACTTTGCTGCTCCTGGTCTTATGACATTGATTTCATGGCTGAGGGATATTCCATCGTACATAACTACCACAAATTTTTTGAACCATTTTTATATTTCCTGGATATTTAAGGTGTACCCAAGTTGAGGTTCTTGTAAGCAGGGCAGCCCTACATTTGGGTGTGGCTCTGTCTTATTGATTTTCAGTTTTCCCAAGGTATATTCCCTAGACTGGAAGTGCCCTTGCCTATGTAGCTCTGTTGTTTACTTGTTTTAGGGAACGCAATGCACTCCTCCAGTGAGGCAGTTGGCAATTTACATCCCGCCCAACAGCATAAAAAGGCTCCCTGTTCTCCAGGGCCTGTCTTGCCTTTCTGGTTTTAAAACATTTTGTGGATGTCCCTTTTGACCGGTAGAAAGTGATACTTCTTTGTATTGCAGATTTCCATTGCCCGCTTGCTTGCTTGGCCAAAAAGGGCGTATGCGTTTTCTCCTGTATATATTCAGGAGAAAACGCATACGCCCTTTTTGGCCAAGTGCGTCATTGTCGAAGTTGTGCCCCTCTTCCTATGCTTTAAAGGTGATTCCAACGTACCCCTTGAAATCTGTTTCCTTCTATTCTGCCTCACATTCAAGTCCGCCTCGATGCCTTCCCTCAACAGATTTTTGGACGATAGTTGTCCTTTATTACACTGCCAGTTTGTGAATTGCTTTGCTCCTCAGCTCCATTTTTCAACTCGTTGTTTGTGAGCTGTACGCAAGTCCAAAATTTTGTTTCAGGATCTATACTGGTTCCCGGTGGGTTTCTGAGACTTTGGTTAATTCTTCTTCCTGCCGGGAAATTAGAGTGACATGTGCCCGTCCAAATGCCTAACAGCTACTCTCTCATTGGTTCTCCCTCTTCCCTTCCATCCTCTTGCAAATTGGCAACCTGTGCGAACCAGGAGCTTAAACGGGTTGTCTCACAAGTTGGGAGATTTATAGTAAAGCAGTTGGAAAGTCAAACCGGAGCACCAGGAGAGGGACTACACGTTGAGTTTTAGGAACCTTTTGTATTCACAGTGTGTCCATTCTCTAGGTTTCCCGTACATGTTATAGCTGTAGTAATATTCCCTTCAACATGGAGAGTTGGGACCCATGGAATGGGGGCCATGCATTTTTGCTTTAATGGGTCTGCATTTGCTCACCCAATCTCAACAATCCTCTCAGTCCCAAGTGTCCAGGCTTATGCCACATCCAGCTGTCATTGTAGATAGGGTCATTCCAGGTTTCATCAGAGACCCTGAAGGAATTGAAAAGAATTTCCCTGTTTTTTGGTTTTGTTTTTGAAATTCCCCTTTATAGTGGGTTTGAGCTGATCCGCGCTGCCATGTTTATGCCAGTGTAGACACACTTGATTCCCTTACAGAGACATATCAATACATAGGTTTTAAGATTCTTACTAGTCACATCTATTCCTCTGTGGGAAATATGGGGTTTTGAGTCCCTTTCACTGAGGAAGGTGTAGGTCTTGTCTATTCCACAGTTGGTTTTATAAATGGTACCTGTACTTATATCAAACTCGGGTTTTATGCATCACCCCACCTCTCCTTTCTCCTTAAGCAGGGATAAGAGTGTTTTCTAAATGTGAGACTCTGTTCTCTTTCTTAACTCAGTTCATGTGTAGCCATGTTTACAGTAACTTCATAAGTGATATCTTATGATAAGTTTCTTTTTCTGTGTGACTTAACTTAGAATCATCGTACCTGAGTCCACTCACTTTGCTGCTCCTGGTCTTATGACATTGATTTCATGGCTGAGGGATATTCCATCGTACATAACTACAACAAATTTTTTGAACCATTTTTATATTTCCTGGGATATTTAAGGTGTACCCAAGTTGAGGTTCTTGTAAGCAGGGCAGCCTACATTTGTGTGTGGCTCTGTCTTATTGATTTTCAGTTTTCCAAAGGTATATTCCCTAGACTGGAAGTGCCCATGGCTATGTAGCTCTGTTGTTTGCTTGATTTAGGGAATGCAATGCATTCCTCCAGTGAGGCAGTTGGCAATTTACATCCCGCCCAACAGCATAAGAAGGCTCCTTGTTCTCCAGGGCCTGTCTTGCCTTTCTGGTTTTAAAACATTTTGTGGATGTCCCTTTTGACCGGTAGAAAGTGATACTTCTTTGTAGTGCAGATTTCCATTGCCCGCTTTCTTGCTTGGCCAAAAAGGGCGTATGCGTTTTCTCCTGAATATATTCAGGAGAAAACGCATACGCCCTTTTTGGCCAAGTGCGTCATTGTCGAAGTTGTGCCCCTCTTCCTGTGCTTTAAAGGCTATTCCAGTGTACCTCTTGAAATCTGTTTCCTGCTATTCTCCCTCGCTTTCAAGTCCGCCTCGTTGCCTTCCCTCAACAGATTTTTGGACGATAGTTGTCCTTTATTACTCTGCCAGTTTGTGAATTGCTGTGCCCCTGAGCTCCATTTTTCAACTCGTTTTTTGTGAGCTGTACGCAAGTACAAAATTTTGGTTCAGGACCTATTCTGTTTCCCGGTGGGTGGCTGAGACTTTGGTTAATTCTTCTTCCTGACGGGAAATTAGAGTGACATGTGCCCGTTCAAATGCCTAACAGCTACTCTCTGATTGATTTTCCCTCTTCCCTTCCATCCTCTGAAAAATTGGCAACCTGTGCGAACCAGGGGCTTAAAGGGGTTGTCTCTCCAATTTGGGAGATTGATACTAAAGCAGTTGGAAAGTCAAACCGGAGCACCAGGAGAGGGACTATTCGTTGAGTTTTAGAAACCTTTTGTATTCTCAGTGTGTCCATTCTCTAGGTTTCCCATACTTGTTATAGCTGTAGTAATATTCCCTTCAACCTGGAGAGTTGGGACCCATGGAATGGAGGCCATGCATTTTTGCTTTAAATGGTCTGCATTTTCTCACCCAATCTCACCAATCCTCTCTTTCCCAAGTGTCCAGCCTTATACCACATCCAGCTGTCATTGTAGATAAGGTCATTCCAGGTTTCATCAGAGACCCTGAAAGAATTGTAAAGAATTTCCCTGTTTATTGGTTTTGTTATTGAAATTCCTTTTTATAGTGGGTTTGAGCTGATTCTGGCTGCCATATTTATGCCAGTCTAGACACACTTGATTCCCTTACAGAGACATATCAATACATACGTTTTAAGTTACTTACTAGTCAGATCTATTCCTCTGCGGGAAATATGGGGTTTTGAGTCCCTTTCACTGAGGAAGGTGTAGGTCTTGTCTATTCCACAGTTGGTTTTAGAAATGGTACCTGTGCTTATGTCAAACTTTGGTTTTATGCATCACCCCGCCTCTCCTTCCCCCTTAAGGAGGCATAAGAGTGTTTTGTAAATGTGAGACTCTGTTTTCTTTCCTAACTCAGTTCATGTGTAGCCATATTTACAGGATCTTCATAAGTGATATCTTATGATAAATTTGTTTTTCTGTGTGACTTATTTCACTTAGAATCATCGTACCTGAATCCACTCACTTTGCTGCTCCTGGTCTTTTGACATTGATTTCATGACTGAGGGATATTCCATCGTACATAAGTACCACAAATTTTTGAATCATTTTTATATTTCCTGGGATATTTATGGTGTACCCAAGTTGAGGTTCTTGTAAGCAGTGCAGCCCTTAATTTGGGGTAGGCTCTGTCTTATTGATTTTCAGTTTTCCCAAGGTATATTCCCTAGACTGGAAGTGCCCTTGGCTCTGTAGCTCTGTTGTTTACTTGTTTTAGGGAATGCAATGCACTATTCCAGTGAGGCAGTTGGCAATTTACATCCCGCCCATCAGCATAACAATGCTCCCTGTTCTCCATGGCCTGTCTTTCCTTTCTGGTTTTTACACATTTTGTGGATGTCCCTTTTGACCGGTGGGAAGTGATACTTCTTTGTAGTGCAGATTTGCATAGCCCGCTTGCTTGCTTGGCCAAAAAGGGCGTATGCGTTTTCTCCTGAATATATTCAGGGGAAAACGCATATGCCCTTTTTGGCCAAGTGCGTCATTGTTGAAGTTGTGCCCCTTTTCCTGTGCTTTAAAGGCGATTCCAACGTACCTCTTGAAATCTGTTTCCTGCTATTCTGCCTCGCTTTCAAGTCTGCCTCGTTGCCTTCCCTCAACAGATTTTTGGACGATAGTTGTCCTTTATTACTCTGCCAGTTTGTGAAATGCTGTGCCCCTGAGCTCCATTTTTCAACTCGTTTTTTGTGAGCTGTACGCAAGTCCAAAATTTTGGTTCAGGACCTATACTGGTTCCGGGGGGTGGCTGAGACTCTGGTTCATTCTTCTTCCTGCCGGGAAATTAGAGTGACATGTGCCCGTCCAAATGCCTAACAGCTACTGTCTCATTGGTTCTCCCTCTTCTCTTCCATCCTCTGCCAAATTGGCAACCTGTGCGAACCAGAGGTTTAAAGGGGCTGTCTCTCCAATTTGGGAGATTGATAGTAAAGCAGTTGGAAAGTCAAACCGGAGCACCAGGAGAGGGACTATTCGTTGAGTTTTAGAAACCTTTTGTATTCACAGTGTGTCTATTCTCTATGTTTCCCGTACATGTTATAGGTATAGTAATATTCCCTTCAACATGGAGAGTTGGGACCCATGGAATGGGGGCCATGCATTTTTACTTTAAATGGACTGCATTTGCTCACCCGATCTCACCAATCCTCTCAGTCCCAAGTGCACAGCCTTATGCCACATCTAGCTGTCATTGTAGATAGGTTCATTCCAGGTTTCATCAGAGAACCAGAAGGAATTATAATGAATTTCCCTGTTTATTGGTTTTGTTTTTGAAATTCCTTTTTATAGTGGGTATGAGCTGATTCTCACTGCCATGTTTATACCAGTCTAGACACACTTGATTCCCTTACAGAGACATATCAATACATAGGTTTTAAGTTTCTTACTTGTCAGATGTATTCCTCTGCGGGAAATATGGGGTTTTGTGTCCCTTTCACTGAGGAAGGTGTAGGTCTTGTCTATTCCAAAGTTGGTTTTAGAAATGGTACCTGTGCTTATGTCAAACTCTGGTTTTATGAATCACCCCACCTCTCCTTCCCCCTTAAGCAGGCATAACAGTGTTTTCTAAGTGTGAGACTCTGTTGTCTTTCCTAACTCAGTTCATGTGTAGCCATGTTTACAGGATCTTCATAAGTGATATCTTATGATAAGTTTCTTTTTCTGTGTGACTTATTTCACTTAGAATCATCATACCTGAATCCACTCACTTTGCTGCTCCTGGTCTTATGACATTGATTTCATGGCTGAGGTCTATTCCATCGTACATAAGTACCACAATTTTTTGAACCATTTTTATATTTCCTGGGATATTTAAGGTGTACACAAGTTGAGGTTCTTATAAGCAGTGCAGCCCTAAATTTGGGGGTGGCTCTGTCTTATTGATTTTCAGTTTTCCCAAGGTATATTCCCTAGACTGGAAGTGCCCTTGGCTCTGTAGCTCTGTTGTTTACTTGTTTTAGGGAACGCAATGCACTCCTCCAGTGAGTCAGTTGGCAATTTATATCCCGCCAATCAGCTTAACAAGGCTCCCTGTTCTCCAGGGCCTGTCTTGCCTTTCTGGTTTTTACACATTTGTGGATGTCCCTTTTGACCGGTGGGAAGTGATACTTCTTTGTAGTGCAGATTTGCATTGCCCGCCTGCTTGCTTGGCCAAAAAGGGCGTATGCGTTTACTCCTGAATATATTCAGGAGAAAACGCATACGCCCTTTTTGGCCAAGTGCATCATTGTCGAAGTTGTACCCCTCTTCCTCTGCTTTAAAGGCGATTCCAACGTACCTCTTGAAATCTGTTTCCTGCTATTTTGTCTCGCTTTCAATTCCGCCTCGTTGCCTTCCCTCAACTGATTTGTGGACGATAGTTGTCCTTTATTACTCTGCCAGTTTGTGAATTGCTGTGTCCCTGAGTTCAATTTTAAAACTCTTTTTTTGTGAGCTGTACGCAAGTCCAAAATTTTGGTTCAGGAACTATACTGGTTCCCGGTGGGTGGCTGAGACTCTTGTTAATCCTTCTTCCTGCCGGGAAATTAGAATGACATGCGCCCGTCCAAATGCCTAACAGCTACTCTCTCATTGGTTCTCCCTCTTCCCTTCCATCCTCTGCAAAATTGGCAACCTGTGCGAACCAGGAGGTTAAAGGGGATGTCTCTCCAATTTGGGAGATTGATAGTAAAGCAGTTGGAAAGTCAAACCGGAGCACCAGGAGAGGGACTATACGTTGAGTTTTAGAAACCTGTTGTATTCACAGTGTGTCCATTCTCTAGGTTTCCCATACATGTTATAGCTCTAGTAATATTCACTTCAACCTGGAGAGTTGGAACCCATGGAATGGGTGCCATGCATTTTTGCTTTAAAGGGTCTGCATTTGCTCCCCCAATGTCACCAATTCTCTCAGTTCCAAGTGTCCAGCCTTATACGACATCCAGCTGTCATTGTAGATAGGGTCATTCCATGTTTCATCAGAGACCCTGAAGGAATTGTAAAGAATTTCCCTGTTTTTTGGTTTTGTTTTTGAAATTCCTTTTTGTAGTGGGTTTGAGCTGATTCTCGCTGCCATGTTCACGCTAGTCTAGACACACTTGATTCCCTTACAGAGACGTATCAATACAGAGGTTTTAAGTTTCTTTCTAGTCAGATCTATTCCTCTGCAGGAAATATGGGGTTTTGAGTCCCTTTCACTGAGGAATGTGTAGGTCTTGTCTATTCCACAGTTGGTTTTAGAAACGGTACCTGTGCTTATATCAAACTCTGGTTTTATGCATCGACCAACCTCTCC
The DNA here is from genome assembly GCF_964165515.1 of Mesoplodon bidens. Lineage (NCBI taxonomy): Eukaryota > Metazoa > Chordata > Mammalia > Artiodactyla > Ziphiidae > Mesoplodon > Mesoplodon bidens. The sequence continues at coordinate 735,849 of NW_027671760.1, forward strand.
TTCCCCTTTAAGCAGGCATAAGAGTGTTTTCTAAATGTGAGACTCTGTTCTCTTTCCTAACTCAGTTCATGTGTAGCCATGTTTACAGGTTCTTTATAAGTGATATCTTATGATAAGTTTCTTTTTCTGTGTGACTTCACTTAGAATCATCGTACCTGAAGCCACTCACTTTGCTGCCCCTGGTCTTATGACATTGATTTCCTGGGTGAGGGATATTACATCGTACATAACTACCACAATTTTTTGAACCATTTTTATATTTCCTGGGATTTTTAAGGTGTACCCAATTTGATGTTCTCGTAAGCAGTGCAGCCCTAAATTTGGGGGTGGCTCTGTCTTATTGATATTCAGCTTTCCCAAGGTATATTCCCTAGACTGGAAGTGCCCTTGGCTCTGTAGCTCTGTTGTTTACTTGTTTTAGGGAATGCAATGCACTCCTCCAGTGAGGCAGTTGGCAATTTACATCCCGCCCATCAGCATAACAAGGCTCCCTGTTCTCCAGGGCCTGTCTTGCCTTTCTGGTTTTTACACATTTTGTGGCTGACCCTTTTGACCGGTTGGAAGTGATACTTGTTTGTAGTGCAGATTTGCATTGCCCTCTAGCTTCCTTGGCCAAAAAGGGCGTATGCGTTTTCTCCTGAATATATTCAGGGATATATTCAGGAGAAAACGCATATGCCCATTTTGGCCCAGTGCGTCATTGTAGAAGTTGTGCCCCTCTTCCTGTGCTTTAAAGGCGATTCCAACGTACCTCTTGAAATCTGAATCCTGCTATTCTGCCTCGCTTTCAAGTCTGCCTCGTTGCCTTCCCTCAACAGATTTTTGGACGATAGTTGTCCTTTATTACTCTGCCAGTTTGTGAATTGCTGTGCCCCTGAGCTCCATTTTTCAACTCGTTTTTTGTGAGCTGTACGCAAGTCCAAAATTTTGGTTCAGGACCTATACTGGTTCCGGGGGGTGGCTGAGACTCTTCTTAATTCTTCTTCCTGCCGGGAAATTAGAATGACATGTGACTGTCCAAATGCCTAACAGCTACTGTCTCATTGGTTCTCCCTCTTCTCTTCCATCCTCTGCCAAATTGGCAACCTGTGCGAACCAGAAGTTTAAAGGGGCTGTCTCTCCAATTTGGGAGATTGATAGTAAAGCAGTTGGAAAGTCAAACCGGAGCACCAGGAGAGGGACTATTCGTTGAGTTTTAGAAACCTTTTGTATTCACAGTGTGTCCATTCTCTATGTTTCCCGTACCTGTTATAGCTATAGTAATATTCCCTTCAACATGGACAGTTGGGACCCATGGAATGGGGGCCATGCATTTTTACTTTAAAGGGTCTACATTTGCTCACCCAATCTCACCAATCCTCTCAGTCCCAAGTGTCCAGCCTTATGCCACATCTAGCTGTCATTGTAGATAGGTTCATTCCAGGTTTCATCAGAGACCCTGAAGGAATTATACAGAATTTCCCTGTTTATTTGTTTTGTTTTGAAATTCCTTTTTATAGTGGGTTTGAGCTGATTCTCGCTGCCATGTTTATGCCAGTCTAGACACACTTGATTCCCTTACAGACACTTATCAATACATAGGTTTTAAGATTCTTACTAGTCAGATTTTTTCCTCTTCAGGAAATATGGGGTTTTGAGTCCCTTTCACTGAGGAAGGTGTTGGTCTTGTCTATTCCACAGTTGGTTTAAGAAATGGTACCTGTGCTTATATCAAACTCTGGTTTTATGCATCACCCCACCTCTCCTTTCCCCTTAAGCAGGCATAAGAGTGTTTTCTAAATGTGAGACTCTTTTCTCTATCCTAACTCAGTTCATGTGTAGCCATGTTTACAGGATCTTCATAAGTGATATCTTATGATAAGTTTCTTTTCCTGTGTGACTTATTTCACTTAGAATCATCGTACCTGAATCTACTCACTTTGCTGCTCCTGGTCTTATGACATTGATTTCATGGCTGAGGGATATTCCATCGTACATAAATACCACAGCTTTTTGAACCATTTTTATATTTCCTGGGATATTTAAGGTGTACCCAAGTTGAGGTTCTTGTAAGCAGTGCAGCCCTAAATTTGGGGGTGGCTCTCTCTTATTGATTTTCATTTTTCCCAAGGTATATTCCCTAGACTGGAAGTGCCCTTGGCTCTGTAGCTCTGTTGTTTACTTGTTTTAGGGAACGCAATGCACTCGTCCAGTGAGGCAGTTGGCAATTTACATCCCGCCCATCAGCATAACAAGGCTCCCTGTTCTCCAGGGCCTGTCTTGCCTTTCTGGTTTTTACACATTTGTGGATGTCCCTTTTGACCGGTGGGAAGTGATACTTCTTTGTAGTGCAGATTTGCATTGCCCGCTTGCTTGCTTGGCCAAAAAGGGCATATGTGTTTTCTCCTGAATATATTAAGGAGAAAATGCATACGATTTTTTGGCCAAGTGTGTCATTGTCGAAGTTGTGCCCCTCTTCCTGTGCTTTAAAGGCGAATCCAACGTACCTCTTGAAATCTGTTTCGTCCTATTCTGCCTCGCTTTCAAGTCCGCCTCGTTGACTACCCTCAACAGATTTTTGGACGATAGTTGTCCTTTATTACACTGCCTGTTTGTGAATTGCTGTGCCCCTGAGCTCAAATATTCAACTCGTTTTTTGTGAGCTGTACGCAAGTCCAAAATTTTGGTTCAGGACCTATACTGGTTCCGGGGGTTGGCTGAGACTCTGGTTAATTCTTCTTCCTTCCGGGAAATTAGAGTGACATGTGACCGTCTAAATGTCTAACAGCTACTGTCTCATTGCTTCTCCCTCTTCCCTTCCATCCTCTGCCAAATTGGCAACCTGTGCGAACCAGAAGTTTAAAGGGGCTGTCTCTCCAATTTGGGAGATTGATAGTAAAGCATTTGGAAAGTCAAACCGGAGCACCAGGAGGGGGACTATTCGTTTTGTTTTAGAAACCTTTTGTATTCACAGTGTGTCCATTCTCTTGGTTTCCCATACATGTTATAGCTGTAGTAATATTCCCTTCAACATGGAGAGTCGGGACACATGGAATGGGGGCCATGCATTTTTGCTTTAAATGGTCTGCATTTGCTCACCCAATCTCACCAATCCTCTCAGTCCCAAGTGTCCTGCCTTATACCACTTCCAGCTGTCATTGTAGATAGGGTCATTCCAGGTTTCATCAGAGACCCTGAAGGAATTGTAAAGAATTTCCCTGTTATTTGGTTTTGTTTTGAAATTCCTTTTTATCCTGGGTTTGCGCTGATTCTCCCTGCCATGTTTATGCCAGTCTAGACACACTTGATTCCCTTACATAGACATATCAATACATAGGTTTTAAGTTTCTTACTAGTCAGATCTATTCCTCTGCGGGAAATATGGGGTTTTGAGTCTCTTTCACTGAGGAAGGTGTAGGTCCTGTCTATTCCAAAGTTGGTTTTAGAAAAGCTACCTGTGCTTATATCAAACTCTGGTTTTATGAATCACCCCACCTCTCCTTCCCCCTTAAGCAGGCATAAGAGTGTTTTCTAAATGTGAGACTCTGTTCTCTTTCCTAACACACTTCATGTGTAGCCATGTTTACAGGATCTTCATAACTGATATCTTATGATAAGTTTCTTTTTCTGTGTGACTTATTTCACTTAGAATCATCGTACCTGAATCCACTCACTTTGCTGCTCCTGGTCTTATGACATTGATTTCATGGCTGGGGGATATTCCATCGTACATAAGTACCACAATTTTTGGAACCATTTTTATATTTCCTGGGATATTTAAGGTGTACCCAAGTTGAGGTTCTTGTAAGCAGTGCAGCCCTAAATTTGGGGGTGGCCCTGTCTTATTGATTTTCAGTTTTCCCAAGGTATATTCTCTAGACTGGAAGTGCCCTTGGCTCTGTAGCTCTGTTGTTTACTTGTTTTAGGGAACGCAATGCACTCCTCCAGTGAGGCAGTTGGCAATTTACATCCCGCCCATCAGCATAACAGGGTCCCTGTTCTCCAGGGCCTGTCTTGCCTTTGTGGTTTTTACACATTTTGTGCATGTCCCTTTTGACTGGTAGGAAGTGATACTTCTTTGTAGTGCAGATTTGCATTGCCCGCTTGCTTGCTTGGCCAAAAAGGGTGTATGCGTTTTCTCCGGATTATATTCAGGAGAAAACGCATACACGCTTGTTGGCCCAGTGCGTCATTGTCGAAGTTGTGCCATTCTTCCTGTGGTTTAAAGGCGATTCCAACATACCTCTTGAAATCTGTTTCCTGCTATTCTGCCTCGCTTTCAAGTCCGCCTCGTTGCCTTCCCTCAACAGATTTTTGGACGATAGTTGTCCTTTATTACTCTGCCAGTTTGTGAATTGCTGTGCCCCTGAGCTCCATTTTTCAACTCGTTTTTTGTGAGCTGTACGCAAGTCCAAAATTTTAGTTCAGGACCTATACTGGTTCCCGGTGGGGGGCTGAGACTCTGGTTAATTCTTCTTCCATCCGGGAAATTAGAGTGACATGTTCCCGTCCAAATGCTTAACAGGTACTTTCTCATTGGTTCTCCCTCTTCCCTTCCATCCTCTGCCAAATTGGCAACCTGTGCGAACGAGGAGGTTAAAGGGGTTGTCTCTCCAAGTTGGGAGATTGATAGTAAAGCAGTTGGAAAGTCAAACCTGAGCACCAGGAGAGGGACAACTCGTTGAGTTTTAGAAACCTTTTGTATTCAGAGTGTGTCCATTCTCTAGGTTTCCCATACATGTTATAGCTGTAGTAATATTCCCTTCAACATGGAGAGTTGGGACACATGGAATGGGGGCCATGCATTTTTGCTTTAAAGGGTCTGCATTTGCTGACCCAATCTCACCAAAACTCTCAGTCCCAAGTGTCCAGCCTTATGCCACATCCAGCTGTCATTGTAAATAAGGTCATTCCAGGATTCATCGGAGACCCTGAAGGAAATGTATAGAATTTCCATGTTTTTTTGTTTTGTTATTGCAATTCCTTTTTATAGTGGGTTTGTGCTGATTTCTCGCTGCCATGTTTATGCCAGTCTAGACACACTTGATTCCCTTACAGAGACATATCAATACATAGGTTTTAAGATTCTTATTACTCAGATCTATTCCTCTGCGGGAAATATGGGGTTTTGAGTCCCTTTCACTGAGGAAGGTGTAGCTCTTCTCTATTCCACAGTTGGTTTTAGAAATGGTACTTGTACTTATATCAAACTCCGGTTTTATGCATCACCCCACCTCTCCTTTCCCCTTAAGCAGGCATAAGAGTGTTTTCTAAATGTGAGACTCTGTTCTCTTTCCTAACTCAGTTCATGTGTAGCCATGTTTACAGGATCTTCATAAGTGATATCTTATGATAAGTTTCTTTTTCTGTGTGACTTATTTCACTTAGAATCATCGTATCTGAATGCACTCACTTTTCTGCTCCTGGTCTTATGACATTGATTTCATGGCTGAGGGATATTCCATCGTACATAAATACCACAGTTTTTTGAACCATTTTTCTATTTCCTGGGATATTTAAGATGTACCCAAGTTGAGGTTGTTGTAAGCAGTGCAGCCCTAAATTTGGTGGTGGCTCTGTCTTATTGATTTTCAGTTTTCCCAAGGTATATTCCCTAGACTGGAAGTGCCCTTGGCTCTGTAGCTCTGTTGTTTACTTGTTTTAGGGAACGCAATGCACTCCTCCAGTGAGGCAGTTGGCAATTTACATCCCGCCCATCAGCATAATATGGCTCCCTGTTCTCTAGGGCCTGTCTTGCCTTTCTATTTTTTACACATATGTGGATGTCCCTTTTGACCGGTGGGAAGTGATACTTCTTTGTAGTGCAGATTTGCATTGCCCGCTTGCTTGCTTGGCCAAAAAGGGCGTATGCGTTTTCTCCTGAATATATTCAGGAGAAAACGCATACACCCTTGTTGGCCCAGTGCGTCATTGTCGAAGTTGTGCCATTCTTCCTGTGGTTTAAAGGCGATTCCAACATACCTCTTGAAATTTGTTCCCTGCTATTCTTCCTCGCTTTCAAGTCCGCCTCGTTGCCTTCCCTCAGCAGATTTTTGGACGATAGTTGTCCTTTATTACTCTGACTGTTTGTGAATTGCTGTGCCCCTGAGCTCCATTTTTCAACTCGTTTTTTGTGAGCTCTACGCAAGTCCAAAATTTTGGTTCAGGACCTATACTGATTCCCGGTGGTGGGCTGAGACTCTGGTTAATTTTTCTTCCTGCCGGGAAATTAGAGTGACATGTTCCTGTCCAAATGCCTAACAGCTACTCTCTCATTGGTTCTCCCTCTTCCCTTCCATCCTCTGCCAAATTGGCAACCTGTGCGAATCAGGAGGTTAAAGGGGTTGTCTCTCTAAGTTGGGAGATTGATAGTATAGCAGTTGGAAAGTCAAACCGGAGCACCAGGAGAGGGACAACTCGTTGAGTTTTAGAAACCTTTTGTATTCACAGTGTGTCCATTCTCTAGGTTTCCCATACATGTTATAGCTGTAGTAATATTCCCTTCAACATGGAGAGTTGGGACCCATGGAATGGGGGCCATGCATTTTTGCTTTAAAGGGTCTGCATTTGCTGACCCAATCTCACCAAATCTCTCAGTCCCAAGTGTCCAGCCTTATGCCACATCCAGCTGTCATTGTAAATAAGGTCATTCCAGGTTTCATCGGAGACCCTGAAGGAAAAGTAAAGAATTTCCCTGTTTTTTGGTTTTGTTTTTGAAATTCCTTTTTATAGTGGGTTTTTGCTGATTTCTCGCTGCCATGTTTATACCAGTCTAGACACAGTTGATTCCCTTACAGAGACATATCAATACATAGGTTTTAAGATTCTTACTAGTCAGATCTATTCCTCTGCGGGAAATAGGGGGTTTTGAGTCCCTTTCACTGAGGAAGGTGTAGGTCTTCTCTATTCCACAGTTGGTTTTAGAAATGGTACCTGTTCTTATATCAAACTCTGGTTTTATGCATCACCCCACCTCTCCATTCCCCTTAAGCAGGCATAAGAGTGTTTTATAAATGTGAGACTCTGTTCTCTTTCCTAACTCTGTTCATGTGTAGCCATGTTTACAGGATCTTCATAACTGATATCTTATTATATGTTTCTTTTTCTGTGTGACTTATTTCACTTAGAATCATCATACCTGAATCCACTCACTTTGCTGCTCCTGGTCTTATGACATTGATTTCATGGCTGAGGGATATTCCATCGTACATAAATACCACAGTTATTTGAACCATTTTTATATTTCCTGGGATATTTAAGGTGTACCCAAGTTGAGGTTCTTGTAAGCAGTGCAGCCCTAAATTTGGGGGTGTTTCTGTCTTATTGATTTTCAGTTTTCACAAGGTATATTCCCTAGACTGGATGTGACCTTGGCTCTGTAGCTCTGTTGGTTACTTCTTTTAGGGAACGCAATGCACTCCTCCAGTGAGGCAGTTGGCAATTTACATCCCGCCCATCAGCATAACAAGGCTCCCGGTTCTCCAGGGCCTGTCTTGCCTTTCTGGTTTTTACACATTTTGTGGATGTCCCTTTTGACTGGTGGGAAGGGAAACTTCTTTGTAGTGCAGATTTGCATTGCCCGCTTGCTTGCTTGGCCAAAAAGGGCGTATGCGTTTTTTCCTGAATATATTCAGGAGAAAACGCATACGCCCTTTTTGGCCATGTGCTTCATTGTCGAAGTTGTGCCCCTCTTCCTGTGCTTTAAAGGCGATTCCAACGTACCTCTTGAAATCTGTTTCCTGCTATTCTGTCTCGCTTTCAAGTCCACCTCGTTGCCTTCCCTCAACGGATTTTTGGACGATAGTTGACCTTTATTACTCTGCCAGTTTGTGAATTGCTGTGCCCCTGAGCTCCATTTTTCAACTCGTTTTTTGTGAGCTGTACGCAAGTCCAAAATTTTGGTTCAGGACCTGTACTGGTTCCCTGTGGGTGGCTGAGACACTGGTAAATTCTTCTTCCTGCCAGGAAATCAGAGTGACATGTGCCCGTCCAAATGCCTAACAGCTACTCTCTCATTGGTTCTCCCTCTTCCCTTCCATCCTCTGCCAAATTGGCAACCTGTGCGAACCAGGAGGTTAAAGGGGTTGCATCTCCAAGTTGGGAGATTGATAGTAAAGCAGTTGGAAAGTCAAACCGGAGCACCAGGAGAGGGACTATTCGTTGAGTTTTAGAAACCTTTTGTATTCACAGTGTGTCCATTCTCTAGGTTTCCCGTACATGTTATAGCTGTAGTAATATTCCCTTCAACATGGAGAGTTGGGACCCATGGAATGGGGGCCATGCATTTTTGCTTTAAACGGTCTGCATTTGCTCACCCAATCTCACCAATCCTCTCAGTCCCAAGTGTCCAGCCTTATGCCACATCCAGCTGTCATTGTAGATAGGGTCATTCCAGGTTTCATCAGAGACCCTGAAGGAAATGTAAAGAATTTCCCTGTTTTTTGGTTTTGTTTTTGAAATTCCGTTTTATAGTGGGTTTGAGCTGATTCTCGCTGCCATGTTTATGCCAGTCTAGACACACTTGATTCCCTTACAGAGACATATCTATACATAGGTTTTAAGATTCTTACTAGTCAGATCTATTCCTCTGCGGGAAATATGGGGTTTTGAGTCCCTTTCACTGAAGAAGGTGTAGGTCTTGTCTATTCCACAGTTGGTTTTAGAAACGGTACTTGTGCTTATATCAAACTCTGGTTTTATGCATCACCCCACCTCTCCTTTCCCTTAAGCAGGCATAAGAGTGTTTTCTAAATGTGAGACTCTATTCTCTTTCCTTACGCAGTTCATGTGTAGCAATATTTACAGGATCTTCATAAGTGATATCTTTTGTTAAGTTTCTTTTTCTGTGTGACATATTTCACTTAGAATCATCGTATCTGAATCCACTCACTTTACTGCTGCTGGTCTTATGACATTGATTTCGTGGCTGAGGGATATCCCATCGTACATAAATACCACAGTTTTTTGAACAATTTTTATATTTCCTGGGATATTTAAGGGGTACCCAAGTTGAGGTTCTTGTAAGCAATGCAGCCCTAAATTTGGTGGTGGCTCTGTCTTATTGATTTTCAGTTTTCCCAATGTATAATCCCTAGACTGGAAGTGCCCTTGGCTCTGTAGCTCTGTTGTTTACTTGTTATAGGGAACGCAATGCACTCCTCCAGTGAGGCAGTTGGCAATTTACATCCCGCCCATCAGCATAATATGGCTCCCTGTTCTCCAGGGCCTGTCTTGCCTTTCTGGTTTTTACACATTTTGTGGATGTCCCTTTTGACCGGTGGGAAGTGATACTTCTTTGTAGTGCAGATTTGCATTGCCCGCTTGCTTGCTTGGCCAAAAAGGGCGTATGCGTTTTCTCCTGAATATATTCAGGAGAAAACGCATACGCCCTTTTTGGCCAAGTGTGTCATTGTCGAAGTTGTGCCCCTCTTCCTGTGCTTTAAAGGCGATTCCAACGTACCTCTTGAAATCTGTTTCCTGCTATTCTGCCTCGCTTTCAAGTCCGCCTCGTTGCCTTCCCTCAACAGATTTTTGGACAATAGTTGTCCTTTATTACTCTGCCTGTTTGTGAATTGCTGTGCCCCTGAGCTCCATTCTTCAACTCGTTTTTTGTGAGCTGTACGCAAGTCCAAAATTTTGGTTCAGGACCTATACTGGTTCCCGGTGGGTGGCAGAGACTGTGGTTAATTCTTCTTCCTGCCGGGAAATTAGAGTGACATGTGCCCATCCAAATGCCTAACAGCTAGTCTCTCATTGGTTCTCCGTCTTCCCTTCCATCCTCTGCCAATTTGGCAACCTGTGCGAACCAGGAGGTTAAAGGAGCTGTCTCTCCAAGTTGGGAGATTGATAGTAAATCCGTTGAAAAGTCAAACCGGAGCACCAGGAGAGGAACAATTCGTTGAGTTTTAGAAAGATTTCGTATTCACTGTGTGTCTATTCTCTAGGTTTCCCGTACATGTTATAGCTGTAGTGATATTCCCTTCAACCTGGAGAGTTGGGACCCATGGAATGGGGGCCATGCATTTTTGCTTTAAAGGGTCTGTATTTGCTCACCCAATCTCACCAATCCTCTCAGTCTCAAGTGTCCAGCCTTATGCCATATCCAGCTGTCATTGTAGATAGGGTCATTCCAGGTTTCATCAGAGACCCTGAAGGAAATGTAAAGAATTTCCCTGATTTTTGGTTTTGTTTTTGAAATTCCTTTTTATAGTGGGTTTCAGCAGATTCTCGCTGCCATGTTTATGCCAGTCTAGACACACTTGATTCCCTTACAGAGACATATCAATACATAGGTTTTAAGATTCTTACTAGTCAGATCTATTCCTCTGCGGGAAATATGGGGTTTTGAGTCCCTTTCACTGAGGAAGGTGTAGGTCTTGTCTATTCCACAGTTCGTTATAGAAATGGTACCTGTGCTTATATCAAACTCTGGTTTTATGCATCACCCCACCTCTCCTTTCCCCTTAAGCAGGCATAAGACTGTTTTCTAAATGTGAGACTCTGTTCTCTTTCCTAACTCAGTTCATGTGTAGCCATGTTTACAGGATCTTCATAAGTGATATCTTATGATAAGTTTCTTTTTCTGTGTGACTTATTTCACTTAGAATCATCGTACCTGAATCCACTCACTTTGCTGCTCCTGGTCTTATGACATTGATTTCATGGCTGAGGGATATTCCATCGTACATAAATACCACAGTTTTTTGAACCATTTTTATATTTCCTGGGATATTTAAGGTGTACCCAAGTTGAGGTTCTTGTAAGCAGTGAAGCCCTAAATTTGGTGGTGGCTCTGTCTTATTGATTTTCATTTTTCCCAAGGTATATTCCCTAGACTGGAAGTGCCCTTGGCTCTGTAGCTCTGTTGTTTACTTGTTTTAGGGAACGCAATGCACTCCTCCAGTGAGGCAGTTGGCAATTTACATCCTGACCATCAGCATAACAAGGCTCCCTGTTCTCCAGGGCCTGTCTTGCCTTTCTGTTTTTTACACATTTTGTGGATGTCCCTTTTGACCGGTGGGAAGTGATACTTCTTTGTAGTGCAGATTTGCATTGCGCGCTTGCTTGCTTGGCCAAAAAGGGCATATGCGTTTTCTCCTGAATATATTCAGGAGAAAACGCATACACCCTTTTTGGCCAGGTGCGTCATTGTCGAAGTTGTGCCCCTCTTCCTGTGATTTAAAGGCGATTCCAACGTACCTCTTGAAATCTGTTTCCTGCTATTCTGCCTCACTTTCAAGTCCGCCTCGTTGCCTTCCCTCAACAGATTTTTGGACGATAGTTGTCCTTTATTACTCTGCCAGTTTGTGAATTGCTGTGGCCCTGAGCACCATTTTTCAACTCGTTTTTTGTGAGCTGTACGCAAGTCCAAAATTTTGGTTCAGGAACTATACTGGTTCCCCGTGGGTGGCTGAGACTGTGGTTAATTCTTCTTCCTGCCGGGAAATTAGAGTGATATGTGCCCGTCCTATGCCACATCCAGCTATCATTGTAGATAGGGTCATTTCAGGATTCATCAGAGACCCTGAAGGAAATGTAAAGAATTTCCCTGTTTTTTGGTTTTGTTTTTGAAATTCCTTTTTATAGTGGGTTTGAGCTGATTCTCGCTGCCATGTTTATGCCAGTCTAGACGCACTTGATTCCCGTACAGAGACATATCAATACATAGGTTTTAAGATTCTTACTAGTCATATCTATTCCTCTGCGGGAAATATGGGGTTTTGAGTCCCTTTCACTGAGGAAGGTGTAGGTCTTGTCTATTCCACAGTTGGTTTTAGAAATGGTACCTGTGCTTATATCAAACTCTGGTTTTATGCATCACCCCACATCTCCTTTCCCCTTAAGCAAGCATAAGAGTGTTTTCTAAATGTGAGACTCTGTTCTCTTTCCTAACTCAGTTCATGTGTAGCCATGTTTAAAGGATCTTCATAAGTGATATCTTATGATAAGTTTCTTTTTCTCTGTGACATATTTCACTTAAAATCATCGTACCTGAATCCACTCACTTTGCTGCTCCTGGTCTTATGACATAGATTTCATGGCTGAGGGATATTCCATCGAACATAAATACCACAGTTTTTTGAACCATATTTATATTTCCTGGGATATTTAAGGTGTACCCAAGTTGAGGTTCTTGTAAGCAGTGCAGCCCTATATTTGGGGGTGGCTCTGTCTTATTGATTTTCAGTTTTCCCAAGGTATATTCCCTAGACTGGAAGTGCCCTTGGCTCTGTAGCTCTGTTGTTTACTTGTTTTAGGGAATGCAATGCACTCCTCCAGTGAGGCAGTTGGCAATTTACATCCCGCCCATCAGCATAACAAGGCTCCCTCTTCTCCAGGGCCTGTCTTGCCTTTCTGGTTTTTACACATTTGTGGATGTCCCTTTTGACCGGTGGGAAGTGATACTTATTTGTAGTGCAGATTTGCATTGCCCGCTTGCTTGCTTGGCCAAAAAGGGCGTATGCGTTTTCTCCTGAATATATTCAGGAGAAAACGCATACGCCCTTTTTGGCCAAGTGCGTCATTGTCGAAGTTGTGCCCCTCTTCCTGTGCTTTAAAGGCGATTCCAACGTACCTCTTGAAATCTGTTTCCTGCTATTCTGTCTCGCTTTCAAGTCCACCTCGTTGCCTTCCCTCAACAGGTTTTTGGATGATAGTTGTCCTTTAATACTCTGCCAGTTTGTGAATTGCTGTGCCCCTGAGATCCATTTTTCAACTCGTTTTTTGTGAGCTGTACGCAAGTCCAAATTTTGGTTCAGGACCTATACTGGTTCCCGGTAGGGGGCTGAAGCGGTGGTTAATTCTTCTTCCTGCCGGGAAATTAGAGTGACATGTGCCCGTCCAAATGCCTAACAGCTACTCTCTCATTTGTTCTCCCTCTTCCCTTCCATCCTCTGCCAAATTGGCAACCTGTGCGAACCAGGAGGTTAAAGGGGTTGTCTCTCCAAGTTGGGAGATTGATAGTAAAACAGTTGGAAAGTCAAAGCGGAGCACCAGGAGAGGGACTACTCGTTGAGTTTTAGAAACCTTTTGTATTCACAGTGTGTCCATTCTCTAGGTTTCCCGTACATGTTATAGCTGTAGTAATATTCCCTTCAACATTGAGAATTGGGACCCATGGAATGGGGGCCATGCATTTTTGCTTTAAAGGGTCTGCATTTGCTCACCCAATCTCACCAATCCTCTGAGTCCCAAGTGTCCAGCCTTATGCCACATCCAGCTGTCATTGTAGATAGGTCATTCCAGGTTTCATCAGAGACCCTGAAGGAAATGTAAAAAATTTCCCTGTTTTTTGGTTTTGTTTATGAAATTCCTTTTTATAGTGGGTTTGAGCTGATTTTCGCTGCCATGTTTATGCCAGTCTAGACACACTTGATTCCTTTACAGAGACATATCAATACATAGGTTTTAAGATTCTTACTAGTAAGATCTTTTCCTCTGTGGGAAATATGGGGTTTTTGAGTCCCTTTCACTGAGGAAGGTGTATAGGTCTTGTCTATTCCACAGTTGGTTTTAGAAATGGTACATGTGCTTATATCAAACTCTGGTTTTATGCATCACCCCACCTCTCCTTTCCCCTTAAGCAGGCATAAGAGTGTTTTCTAAATGTGAGACTCTGTTCTCTTTCCTAACTCAGTTCATGTGTAGCCATGTTTAAAGGATCTTCATAAGTGATATCTTATGATAAGTTTCTTTTTCTGTGTGACATATTTCACTTAAAATCATCGTACCTGAATCCACTCACTTTGCTGCTCCTGGTCTTATGACATAGATTTCATGGCTGAGGGATATTCCATCGTATATAAATACCACAGTCTTTTGAACCATTTTTATATTTCCTGGGATATTTAAGGTGTACCCAAGTTGAGGTTCTTGTAAGCAGTGCAGCCCTAAATTTGGGGGTGTTTCTGTCTTATTGATATTCAGTTTTCCATAGGTATATTCCCTAGACTGGAAGTGCCCTTGGCTCTGTAGCTCTGTTGTTTACTTGTTTTAGGGAACGCAATGAACTCCTCCAGTGAGGCAGTTGGCAATTTACATCCCGCCCATCAGCATAACAAGGCTCCTTCTTCTCCAGGGCCGGTCTTGCCTTTCTGGATTTTACACATTTTGTGGATGTCCCTTTTGACCGGTGGGAAGTGATACTTCTTTGTAGTGCAGATTTGCATTGCGCGCTTGCTTGCTTGGCCAAAAAGGGCGTATGCGTTTTCTCCTGAATATATTCAGGAGAAAACGCATACGCCTTTTTTGGCCAGGTGCGTCATTGTCGAAGTTGTGCCCCTCTTCCTGTGATTTAAAGGCGATTCCAACATACCTCTTGAAATCTGTTTCCTGCTATTCTGCCTCACTTTCAAGTCCGCCTCGTTGCCTTCCCTCAACAGATTTTTGGACGATAGTTGTCCTTTATTACTCTGCCATTTTGTGAATTGCTGTGGCCCTGAGCTCCATTTTTCAACTCGTTTTTTGTGAGCTGTACGCACGTCCAAAATTTTGGTTCAGGACCTATACTTGTTCCCGGTGGGTGGCTGAGACTGTGGTTAATTCTTCTTCCTGCGGGGAAATTAGAGTGATATGTGCCCGTCCAAATGCCTAACAGCTACTCTCTCATTGGTTCTCCCTCTTCCCTTCCATCCTTGCGAAATTGGCAACCTGTGCGAACCAGGATGTTAAAGGGGTTGTCTCTCCAAGTTGGGAGATTGATAGTAAAGCAGTTGGAAAGTCAAAGCGGAATACCAGGAGAGGGACTACTTGTTGAGTTTTAGAAACCTTTTGTTTTCAGAGTGTTTCCATTCTCTAGGTTTCCCGTACATGTTATAGCTTTAGTAATATTCCCTTCAACATGGAGAGTTGGGACCCATGGAATGGGGGCCATGCATTTTTGCTTTAAAGGGTCTGCATTTGCTCACCCAATCTCACCAATCCTCTCACTCCCAAGTGTTCAGCCTTATGCCACATCCAGCTGTCATTGTAGATAGGGTCATTCCAGGTTTCATCAAGTACCCTGAAGGAAATGTAAAGAATTTCCCTGTTTTTTGGTTTTGTTTTTGAAATTCCTTTTTATAGTGGGTTTGAGCTGATTCTCGCTGCCATGTTTATGCCAGTCTAGAAACACTTGATTCCCTTACAGAGACATATCTATACATAGGTTTTAAGATTCTTACTAGTCAGATCTATTCCTCTGCGGGAAATATGGGGTTTTGAGACCCTTTCAATGAGGAATGTGTAGGTCTTGTCTATTCCACAGTTGGTTATAGAAATGGTACCTGTGCTTATATCAAACTCTGGTTTTATGCATCACCCCACCTCTCCTTTCCCCTTAAGGAGGCATAAGAGTGTTTTCTAAATGTGAGACTCTGTTCTCTTTCCTAACTCAGTTCATGTGTAGCCATGTTTACAGGATCTTCATAAGTGATATCTTATGATAAGTTTCTTTTTCTGTGTGACTTATTTCACTTAGAATCATCGTACATGAATCCACTCACTTTGCTGCTCCTGGTCTTATGACATTGATTTCATGGCTGAGGGATATTCCATCGTACATAAATACCACAGTTTTTTGAACCATTTTTATATTTCCTGGGATATTTAAGGTGTACCCAAGTTGAGGTTCTTGTAAGCAGTGCAGCCTTATATTTGGTGGTGGCTCTGTCTTATTGATTTTCATTTTTCCCAAGGTATATTACCTAGACTGGAAGTGCCCTTGGCTCTGTAGCTCTGTTGTTTACTTGTTTTAGGGTACGCAATGCACTCTTCCAGTGAGGCAGTTGGCAATTTACATCCCGCCCATCAGCATAACACGGCTCCCTGTTCTCCAGGGCCTGTCTTGCCTTTCGGTTTTTTACACATTTTGTGGATGTCCCTTTTGACCGGTGGGAAGTGATACTTATTTGTAGTGCAGATTTGCATTGCCCTCTTTCTTGCTTGGCCAAAAAGGGCGTATGCGTTTTCTCCTGAATATATTCAGGAGAAAACGCATACGCCCTTTTTGGCCAAGTGTGTCATTTTCAAATTTGTGCCCCTCTTCCTGTGCTTTAAAGGCGATTCCAACGTACCTCTTGAAATCTGTTTCCTGCTATTCTGCCTCGCTTTCTAGTCCGCCTCGCTGCCTTCCCTCAACAGATTTTTTGGACGATAGTTGTCCTTTATTACTCTGCCAGTTTGTGAATTGCTGTGCCCCTGAGCTACATTTTTCAACTCGTTTTTTGTGAGCTGTACGCAAGTCCAAAATTTTGGTTCAGGACCTATAGTGGTTCCCGGTGGGTGGCTGAGACTGTGGTTAATTCTTCTTCCTGCCGGGAAATTAGAGTGACATGTGCCCCTCCAAATGCCTAACAGCTACTCTCTCATTGGTTCTCCCTCTTCCCTTCGATCCTCTGCGAAATTGGCAACCTGTGCGAACCAGGTTGTTAAAGGTGTTGTCTCTCCAAGTTGGGAGATTGATAGTAAAGCAGTTGGAAAGTCAAACCGGAGCACCAGGAAAGGGACTACTCGTTGAGTTTTAGAAACCTTTTGTATTCACAGTGTGTCCATTCTCTAGGTTTCCCGTACATGTTATAGCTGTAGTAATATTCCCTTCAACATGGAGAGTTGGGACCCATGGAATGGGGGCCATGCATTTATGCTTTAAAGGGTCTGCATTTGCTCACCCAATCTCACCAATCCTCTCAGTCCCAGGTGTCCAGCCTTATGCCACATCCAGCTGTCATTGTAGATAGGGTCATTCCAGGTTTCATCAGAGACCCTGAAGGAAATGTAAAGAATTTCCCTGATTTTTGGTTTTGTTTTTGAAATTCCTTTTTATAGTGGGTTTCAGCAGATTCTCGCTGCCATGTTTATGCCAGTCTAGACACACTTGATTCCCTTACAGAGACATATCAATACATAGGTTTTAAGATTCTTACTAGTCAGATCTATTCCTCTGCGGGAAATATGGGGTTTTGAGTCCCTTTCACTGAGGAAGGTGTAGGTCTTGTCTATTCCACAGTTCGTTATAGAAATGGTACCTGTGCTTATATCAAACTCTGGTTTTATGCATCACCCCACCTCTCCTTTCCCCTTAAGCAGGCATAAGACTGTTTTCTAAATGTGAGACTCTGTTCTCTTTCCTAACTCAGTTCATGTGTAGCCATGTTTACAGGATCTTCATAAGTGATATCTTATGATAAGTTTCTTTTTCTGTGTGACTTATTTCACTTAGAATCATCGTACCTGAATCCACTCACTTTGCTGCTCCTGGTCTTATGACATTGATTTCATGGCTGAGGGATATTCCATCGTACATAAATACCACAGTTTTTTGAACCATTTTTATATTTCCTGGGATATTTAAGGTGTACCCAAGTTGAGGTTCTTGTAAGCAGTGAAGCCCTAAATTTGGTGGTGGCTCTGTCTTATTGATTTTCATTTTTCCCAAGGTATATTCCCTAGACTGGAAGTGCCCTTGGCTCTGTAGCTCTGTTGTTTACTTGTTTTAGGGAACGCAATGCACTCCTCCAGTGAGGCAGTTGGCAATTTACATCCCGACCATCAGCATAACAAGGCTCCCTGTTCTCCAGGGCCTGTCTTGCCTTTCTGTTTTTTACACATTTTGTGGATGTCCCTTTTGACCGGTGGGAAGTGATACTTCTTTGTAGTGCAGATTTGCATTGCGCGCTTGCTTGCTTGGCCAAAAAGGGCATATGCGTTTTCTCCTGAATATATTCAGGAGAAAACGCATACACCCTTTTTGGCCAGGTGCGTCATTGTCGAAGTTGTGCCCCTCTTCCTGTGATTTAAAGGCGATTCCAACGTACCTCTTGAAATCTGTTTCCTGCTATTCTGCCTCACTTTCAAGTCCGCCTCGTTGCCTTCCCTCAACAGATTTTTGGACGATAGTTGTCCTTTATTACTCTGCCAGTTTGTGAATTGCTGTGGCCCTGAGCACCATTTTTCAACTCGTTTTTTGTGAGCTGTACGCAAGTCCAAAATTTTGGTTCAGGAACTATACTGGTTCCCCGTGGGTGGCTGAGACTGTGGTTAATTCTTCTTCCTGCCGGGAAATTAGAGTGATATGTGCCCGTCCTATGCCACATCCAGCTATCATTGTAGATAGGGTCATTTCAGGATTCATCAGAGACCCTGAAGGAAATGTAAAGAATTTCCCTGTTTTTTGGTTTTGTTTTTGAAATTCCTTTTTATAGTGGGTTTGAGCTGATTCTCGCTGCCATGTTTATGCCAGTCTAGACGCACTTGATTCCCGTACAGAGACATATCAATACATAGGTTTTAAGATTCTTACTAGTCATATCTATTCCTCTGCGGGAAATATGGGGTTTTGAGTCCCTTTCACTGAGGAAGGTGTAGGTCTTGTCTATTCCACAGTTGGTTTTAGAAATGGTACCTGTGCTTATATCAAACTCTGGTTTTATGCATCACCCCACATCTCCTTTCCCCTTAAGCAAGCATAAGAGTGTTTTCTAAATGTGAGACTCTGTTCTCTTTCCTAACTCAGTTCATGTGTAGCCATGTTTAAAGGATCTTCATAAGTGATATCTTATGATAAGTTTCTTTTTCTCTGTGACATATTTCACTTAAAATCATCGTACCTGAATCCACTCACTTTGCTGCTCCTGGTCTTATGACATAGATTTCATGGCTGAGGGATATTCCATCGAACATAAATACCACAGTTTTTTGAACCATATTTATATTTCCTGGGATATTTAAGGTGTACCCAAGTTGAGGTTCTTGTAAGCAGTGCAGCCCTATATTTGGGGGTGGCTCTGTCTTATTGATTTTCAGTTTTCCCAAGGTATATTCCCTAGACTGGAAGTGCCCTTGGCTCTGTAGCTCTGTTGTTTACTTGTTTTAGGGAATGCAATGCACTCCTCCAGTGAGGCAGTTGGCAATTTACATCCCGCCCATCAGCATAACAAGGCTCCCTCTTCTCCAGGGCCTGTCTTGCCTTTCTGGTTTTTACACATTTGTGGATGTCCCTTTTGACCGGTGGGAAGTGATACTTATTTGTAGTGCAGATTTGCATTGCCCGCTTGCTTGCTTGGCCAAAAAGGGCGTATGCGTTTTCTCCTGAATATATTCAGGAGAAAACGCATACGCCCTTTTTGGCCAAGTGCGTCATTGTCGAAGTTGTGCCCCTCTTCCTGTGCTTTAAAGGCGATTCCAACGTACCTCTTGAAATCTGTTTCCTGCTATTCTGTCTCGCTTTCAAGTCCACCTCGTTGCCTTCCCTCAACAGGTTTTTGGATGATAGTTGTCCTTTAATACTCTGCCAGTTTGTGAATTGCTGTGCCCCTGAGATCCATTTTTCAACTCGTTTTTTGTGAGCTGTACGCAAGTCCAAATTTTGGTTCAGGACCTATACTGGTTCCCGGTAGGGGGCTGAAGCGGTGGTTAATTCTTCTTCCTGCCGGGAAATTAGAGTGACATGTGCCCGTCCAAATGCCTAACAGCTACTCTCTCATTGTTCTCCCTCTTCCCTTCCATCCTCTGCCAAATTGGCAACCTGTGCGAACCAGGAGGTTAAAGGGGTTGTCTCTCCAAGTTGGGAGATTGATAGTAAAACAGTTGGAAAGTCAAAGCGGAGCACCAGGAGAGGGACTACTCGTTGAGTTTTAGAAACCTTTTGTATTCACAGTGTGTCCATTCTCTAGGTTTCCCGTACATGTTATAGCTGTAGTAATATTCCCTTCAACATTGAGAATTGGGACCCATGGAATGGGGGCCATGCATTTTTGCTTTAAAGGGTCTGCATTTGCTCACCCAATCTCACCAATCCTCTGAGTCCCAAGTGTCCAGCCTTATGCCACATCCAGCTGTCATTGTAGATAGGTCATTCCAGGTTTCATCAGAGACCCTGAAGGAAATGTAAAAAATTTCCCTGTTTTTTGGTTTTGTTTATGAAATTCCTTTTTATAGTGGGTTTGAGCTGATTTTCGCTGCCATGTTTATGCCAGTCTAGACACACTTGATTCCTTTACAGAGACATATCAATACATAGGTTTTAAGATTCTTACTAGTAAGATCTTTTCCTCTGTGGGAAATATGGGGTTTTTGAGTCCCTTTCACTGAGGAAGGTGTATAGGTCTTGTCTATTCCACAGTTGGTTTTAGAAATGGTACATGTGCTTATATCAAACTCTGGTTTTATGCATCACCCCACCTCTCCTTTCCCCTTAAGCAGGCATAAGAGTGTTTTCTAAATGTGAGACTCTGTTCTCTTTCCTAACTCAGTTCATGTGTAGCCATGTTTAAAGGATCTTCATAAGTGATATCTTATGATAAGTTTCTTTTTCTGTGTGACATATTTCACTTAAAATCATCGTACCTGAATCCACTCACTTTGCTGCTCCTGGTCTTATGACATAGATTTCATGGCTGAGGGATATTCCATCGTATATAAATACCACAGTCTTTTGAACCATTTTTATATTTCCTGGGATATTTAAGGTGTACCCAAGTTGAGGTTCTTGTAAGCAGTGCAGCCCTAAATTTGGGGGTGTTTCTGTCTTATTGATATTCAGTTTTCCATAGGTATATTCCCTAGACTGGAAGTGCCCTTGGCTCTGTAGCTCTGTTGTTTACTTGTTTTAGGGAACGCAATGAACTCCTCCAGTGAGGCAGTTGGCAATTTACATCCCGCCCATCAGCATAACAAGGCTCCTTCTTCTCCAGGGCCGGTCTTGCCTTTCTGGATTTTACACATTTTGTGGATGTCCCTTTTGACCGGTGGGAAGTGATACTTCTTTGTAGTGCAGATTTGCATTGCGCGCTTGCTTGCTTGGCCAAAAAGGGCGTATGCGTTTTCTCCTGAATATATTCAGGAGAAAACGCATACGCCTTTTTTGGCCAGGTGCGTCATTGTCGAAGTTGTGCCCCTCTTCCTGTGATTTAAAGGCGATTCCAACATACCTCTTGAAATCTGTTTCCTGCTATTCTGCCTCACTTTCAAGTCCGCCTCGTTGCCTTCCCTCAACAGATTTTTGGACGATAGTTGTCCTTTATTACTCTGCCATTTTGTGAATTGCTGTGGCCCTGAGCTCCATTTTTCAACTCGTTTTTTGTGAGCTGTACGCACGTCCAAAATTTTGGTTCAGGACCTATACTTGTTCCCGGTGGGTGGCTGAGACTGTGGTTAATTCTTCTTCCTGCGGGGAAATTAGAGTGATATGTGCCCGTCCAAATGCCTAACAGCTACTCTCTCATTGGTTCTCCCTCTTCCCTTCCATCCTTGCGAAATTGGCAACCTGTGCGAACCAGGATGTTAAAGGGGTTGTCTCTCCAAGTTGGGAGATTGATAGTAAAGCAGTTGGAAAGTCAAAGCGGAATACCAGGAGAGGGACTACTTGTTGAGTTTTAGAAACCTTTTGTTTTCAGAGTGTTTCCATTCTCTAGGTTTCCCGTACATGTTATAGCTTTAGTAATATTCCCTTCAACATGGAGAGTTGGGACCCATGGAATGGGGGCCATGCATTTTTGCTTTAAAGGGTCTGCATTTGCTCACCCAATCTCACCAATCCTCTCACTCCCAAGTGTTCAGCCTTATGCCACATCCAGCTGTCATTGTAGATAGGGTCATTCCAGGTTTCATCAAGTACCCTGAAGGAAATGTAAAGAATTTCCCTGTTTTTTGGTTTTGTTTTTGAAATTCCTTTTTATAGTGGGTTTGAGCTGATTCTCGCTGCCATGTTTATGCCAGTCTAGAAACACTTGATTCCCTTACAGAGACATATCTATACATAGGTTTTAAGATTCTTACTAGTCAGATCTATTCCTCTGCGGGAAATATGGGGTTTTGAGACCCTTTCAATGAGGAATGTGTAGGTCTTGTCTATTCCACAGTTGGTTATAGAAATGGTACCTGTGCTTATATCAAACTCTGGTTTTATGCATCACCCCACCTCTCCTTTCCCCTTAAGGAGGCATAAGAGTGTTTTCTAAATGTGAGACTCTGTTCTCTTTCCTAACTCAGTTCATGTGTAGCCATGTTTACAGGATCTTCATAAGTGATATCTTATGATAAGTTTCTTTTTCTGTGTGACTTATTTCACTTAGAATCATCGTACATGAATCCACTCACTTTGCTGCTCCTGGTCTTATGACATTGATTTCATGGCTGAGGGATATTCCATCGTACATAAATACCACAGTTTTTTGAACCATTTTTATATTTCCTGGGATATTTAAGGTGTACCCAAGTTGAGGTTCTTGTAAGCAGTGCAGCCTTATATTTGGTGGTGGCTCTGTCTTATTGATTTTCATTTTTCCCAAGGTATATTACCTAGACTGGAAGTGCCCTTGGCTCTGTAGCTCTGTTGTTTACTTGTTTTAGGGTACGCAATGCACTCTTCCAGTGAGGCAGTTGGCAATTTACATCCCGCCCATCAGCATAACACGGCTCCCTGTTCTCCAGGGCCTGTCTTGCCTTTCGGTTTTTTACACATTTTGTGGATGTCCCTTTTGACCGGTGGGAAGTGATACTTATTTGTAGTGCAGATTTGCATTGCCCTCTTTCTTGCTTGGCCAAAAAGGGCGTATGCGTTTTCTCCTGAATATATTCAGGAGAAAACGCATACGCCCTTTTTGGCCAAGTGTGTCATTTTCAAATTTGTGCCCCTCTTCCTGTGCTTTAAAGGCGATTCCAACGTACCTCTTGAAATCTGTTTCCTGCTATTCTGCCTCGCTTTCTAGTCCGCCTCGCTGCCTTCCCTCAACAGATTTTTTGGACGATAGTTGTCCTTTATTACTCTGCCAGTTTGTGAATTGCTGTGCCCCTGAGCTACATTTTTCAACTCGTTTTTTGTGAGCTGTACGCAAGTCCAAAATTTTGGTTCAGGACCTATAGTGGTTCCCGGTGGGTGGCTGAGACTGTGGTTAATTCTTCTTCCTGCCGGGAAATTAGAGTGACATGTGCCCCTCCAAATGCCTAACAGCTACTCTCTCATTGGTTCTCCCTCTTCCCTTCGATCCTCTGCGAAATTGGCAACCTGTGCGAACCAGGTTGTTAAAGGTGTTGTCTCTCCAAGTTGGGAGATTGATAGTAAAGCAGTTGGAAAGTCAAACCGGAGCACCAGGAAAGGGACTACTCGTTGAGTTTTAGAAACCTTTTGTATTCACAGTGTGTCCATTCTCTAGGTTTCCCGTACATGTTATAGCTGTAGTAATATTCCCTTCAACATGGAGAGTTGGGACCCATGGAATGGGGGCCATGCATTTATGCTTTAAAGGGTCTGCATTTGCTCACCCAATCTCACCAATCCTCTCAGTCCCAGGTGTCCAGCCTTATGCCACATCCAGCTGTCATTGTAGATAGGGTCATTCCAGGTTTCATCAGAGACCCTGAAGGATATGTAAAGAATTTCCCTGTTTTTTGGTTTTGTTTTTGAAATTCCTTTTTATAGTGGGTTTGAGCTGATTCTCGCTGCCATGTTTATGCCAGTCTAGACACATTTGCTTCCCTTACAGAGACATATCAATACATAGGTTTTAAGATTCTTACTAGTCAGATCTATTCCTCTGCGGGAAATATGGGGTTTTGAGTCCCTTTCACTGAGGAAGGTTTAGGTCTTGTCTATTCCACAGTTGGTTTTAGAAATGGTACCTGTGCTTATATCAAACTCTTGTTTTATGCATCACCCCACCGCTCCTTTCCCCTTAAGCAGGCATAAGAGTGTTTTCTAAATGTGAGACTCTGTTCTCTTTCCTAACTCAGTTCATGTGTAGCCATGTTTACAGGATCTTCATAAGTGATATCTTATGATAAGTTTCTTTTTCTGTGTGACTTATTTCACTTAGAATCATCGTACCTGAATCCACTCACTTTGCTGCTCCTGGTCTTATGACATTGATTTCATGGCTGAGGGATATTCCATCGTACATGAATACCACAGTTTTTTGAACCATTTTTATATTTCCTGGGATATTTAAGGTGTCCCCAATTTGAGGTACTTGTATGCAGTGCAGCCCTAAATTTGGGGGTGGCTCTGTCTTATTGATTTTCAGTTTTCCATAGGTATATTCCCTAGACTGGAAGTGCCCTTGGCTCTGTAGCTCTGTTGTTTACTTGTTTTAGGGAACGGAATGCACTCCTCCTGTGAGGCAGTGGGCAACTAACATCCCGCCCATCAGCATAACAAGGCTCCCTCTTCTCCAGGGCCTCTCTTGCCTTTCTGGTTTTTACACATTTGTGGATGTCCCTTTTGACCGGTGGGAAGTGATACTTCTTTGTAGTGCAGATGTGCATTGCCCGCTTGCTTGCTTGGCCAAAAAGGGCGTACGCGTTTTCTCCTGAATATATTCAGGCGAAAACGCGTACGCCCTATTTGGCCAAGTGCGTCATTGTCGAAGTTGTGCCCCTCTTCCTGTGCTTTAAAGACGATTCCAACGTACCTCTTGAAATCTGTTTCCTGCTATTCTGCCTCGCTTTCAAGTCCGCCTCGTTGCATTCCCTCAACAGATTTTTGGACGATAGTTGTCCTTTATTACTCTGCCAGTTTGTGAATTGCTGTGCCCCTGAGCTCCATTTTTCAACTCGTTTTTGGTGAGCTGTACGCAAGTCCAAAATTTTGGTTCAGGAACTATACTGGTTCCCGGTGGGTGGCTGAGACTGTGGTTAATTCTTCTTCCTGCCGGGAAATTAGAGTGACATGTGCCCGTCCAAATGCCAAACAGCTACTCTCTCATTGGTTCTCCCTCTTCCCTTCCATCCTCTGCGAAATTGGCAACCTGTGCGAACCAGGTGGTTAAAGGGGTTGTCTCTCCAAGTTGGGAGATTAATAGTAAAGCAGTTGGAAAGTCAAACCGGAGCACCAGGAGAGGGACTACTCGTTGAGTTTTAGAAACCTTTTGTATTCACAGTGTGTCCATTCTCTAGGTTTCCCGTACATGTTATAGCTGTAGTAATATTCCCTTCAACATGGAGAGTTGGGACCCATGGAAAGGGGGCCATGCATTTTTGCTTTAAAGGGTCTGCATTTGCTCACCCAATCTCACCAATCCTCTCACTCCCAGGTGTCCAGCCTTATGCCACATCCAGCTGTCATTGTAGATAGGGTCATTCCAGGTTTCATCAGAGACCCTGAAGGAATTGTAAAGAATTTCCCTGTTTTTTGGTTTTGTTTTTGAAATTCCTTTTTATAGTGGGTTTGAGCTGATTCTCGCTGCCATGTTTATGCCAGTCTAGACACACTTGATTCCCTTACAGAGACATATCAATACATAGGTTTTAAGATTCTTACTAGTCAGATCTATTCCTCTGTGGGAAATATGGGGTTTTGAGTCCCTTTCTCTGAGGAAGGTTTAGGGCTTGTCTATTCCACAGTTGGTTATAGAAATGGTACCTGTGCTTATATCAAACTCGGGTTTTATGCATCACCCCACCGCTCCTTTCCCCTTAAGAAGGCATAAGAGTGTTTTCTAAATGTGAGACTCTGTTCTCTTTCCTAACTCAGTTCATGTGTAGCCATGTTTACAGGATCTTCATAAGTGATATCTTATGATAAGTTTCTTTTTCTGTGTGACTTATTTCACTTAGAATCATCGTACCTGAATCCACTCATTTTGCTGCTCCTGGTCTTATGACATTGATTTCATGGCTGAGGGATATTCCATCGTACATGAATACCACAGTTTTTTGAACCATTTTTATATTTCCTGGGATATTTAAGGTGTAACCAAGTTGAGTTTCTTGTAAGCAGTGCAGCCCTAAATTTGGGGGTGGCTCTGTCTTATTGATTTTCAGTTTTCCATAGGTATATTCCCTAGACTGGAAGTGCCCTTGGCTCTGTAGCTCTGTTGTTTACTTGTTTTAGGGAACGCAATGCACTCCTCCAGTGAGAAAGTTGGCAACTAACATCCCGCCCATCAGCATAACAAGGCTCCCTCTTCTCCAGGGCCTCTCTTGCCTTTCTGGTTTTTACACATTTGTGGATGTCCCTTTTGACCGGTGGGAAGTGATACTTCTTTGTAGTGCAGATTTGCATTGCCCGCTTGCTTGCTTGGCCAAAAAGGGCGTATGCGTTTTCTCCTGAATATATTCAGGCGAAAACGCATACGCCCTTTTTGGCCAAGTGCGTCATTGTCGAAGTTGTGCCCCTCTTCCTGTGCTTTAAAGACGATTCCAACGTACCTCTTGAAATCTGTTTCCTGCTATTCTGCCTCGCTTTCAAGTCCGCCTCGTTGCCTTCCCTCAAAAGATTTTTGGACGATAGTTGTCCTTTATTACTCTGCCAGTTTGTGAATTGCTGTGCCCCTGAGCTCCATTTTTCAACTCGTTTTTTGTGAGCTGTACGCAAGTCCAAAATTTTGGTTCAGGATCTATACTGTTTCCCGGTGGGTGGCTGAGACTGTGGTTAATTCTTCTTCCTGCCGGGAAATTAGAGTGACATGTGCCCGTCCAAATGCCTAACAGCTACTCTATCATTGGTTCTCCCTCTTCCCTTCAATCCACTGCGAAATTGGCAACCTGTGCGAACCAGGAGGTTAAAGGGTTTGTCTCTCCAAGTTGGGAGATAGATAGTAAAGCAGTTGGAAAGTCAAACCGGAGCACCAGGAGAGGGACTACTCGTTGAGTTATAGAAACCTTTTGTATTCAAAGTGTGTCCATTCTCTAGTTTTCCCGTACATGTTATAGCTGTAGTAATATTCCCTTCAACATGGAGAGTTGGGACCCATGGAATGTGGGCCATGCATTTTTGCTTTAAGGGGTCTGCATTTGCTCACCCAATCTCACCAATCCACTCACTCCCTGGTGTCCAGCCTTATGCCACATCCAGCTGTCATTGTAGATAGGGTCATTCCAGGGTTCATCGGAGACCCTGAAGGAAATGTAAAGAATTTCCCTGTTTTTTGGTTTTGTTTTTGAAAGTCCTTTTTATAGTGGGTTTGAGCTGATTCTCGCTGCCATGTTTATGCCTGTGTAGACACACTTGATTCCCTTACAGAGACATATCAATACATAGGTTTTAAGATTATTACTAGTCAGATCTATTCCTCTGCGGGAAATATGGGGTTTTGAGTCCCTTTCACTGAGGAAGGTTTAGGTCTTGTCTATTCCACAGTTGGTTTTAGAAATGGTACCTGTGCTTATATCAAACTCTGGTTTTATGCATCACCCCACCGCTCCGTTCCACTTAAGCAGGCATAAGAGTGTTTTCTAAATGTGAGACTCTGTTCTCTTTCCTAACTCAGTTCATGTGTAGCCATGTTTACAGGATTTTCATAAGTGATATCTTATGATAAGTTTCTTTTTCTGTGTGACTTATTTCACTTAGAATCATCGTACCTGAATCCACTCACTTTGCTGCTCCTGGTCTTATGACATTGATTTCATGGCTGAGGGATATTCCATCGTACATGAATACCACAGTTTTTTGAACCATTTTTATATTTCCTGGGATATTTAAGGTGTACCCAAGTTGAGGTTCTTGTAAGCAGTGCAGCCCTAAATTTGGGGGTGGCTCTGTCTTATTGATTTTCAGTTTTCCATAGGTATATTCCCTAGACTGGAAGTGCCCTTGGCTCTGTAGCTCTGTTGTTTACTTGTTTTAGGGAACGCAATGCACTCCTCCAGTGAGGCAGTTGGCAACTTACATCCCGCCCATCAGCATAACAAGTCTCCCTCTTCTCCAGGGCCTGTCATGCCTTTCTGGTTTTTACACATTTGTGGATGTCCCTTTTGACCGGTGGGAAGTGATACTTCTTTGTAGTGCAGATTTGCATTGCCCGCTTGCTTGCTTGGCCAAAAAGGGCGTACGCGTTTTCTCCTGAATATATTCAGGCGAAAACGCGTACGCCCTATTTGGCCAAGTGCGTCATTGTCGAAGTTGTGCCCCTCTTCCTGTGCTTTAAAGACGATTCCAACGTACCTCTTGAAATCTGTTTCCTGCTATTCTGCCTCGCTTTCAAGTCCGCCTCGTTGCATTCCCTCAACAGATTTTTGGACGATAGTTGTCCTTTATTACTCTGCCAGTTTGTGAATTGCTGTGCCCCTGAGCTCCATTTTTCAACTCGTTTTTGGTGAGCTGTACGCAAGTCCAAAATTTTGGTTCAGGACCTATACTGGTTCCCGGTGGGTGGCTGAGACTCTGGTTAATTCTTCTTCCTGCCGGGAAATTAGAGTGACATGTGCCCGTCCAAATGCCTAACAGCTACTCTCTCATTGGTTCTCCCTCTTCCCTTCAATCCTCTCCGAAATTGGCAACCTGTGCCAACCAGGTGGTTAAAGGGGTTGTCTCTCCAAGTTGGGATATTAATAGTAAAGCAGTTGGAAAGTCAAACCGGAGCACCAGGAGAGGGACTACTCGTTGAGTTTTAGAAACCTTTTGTATTCACAGTGTGTCCATTCTCTAGGTTTCCCGTACATGTTATAGCTGTAGTAATATTCCCTTTAACATGGAGAGTTGGGACCCATGGAATGGGGGCCATGCATTTTTGCTTTAAAGGGTCTGCATTTGCTCACCCAATCTCACCAATCCTCTCACTCCCAGGTGTCCAGCCTTATGCCACATCCAGCTGTCATTGTAGATAGGGTCATTCCAGGTTTCATCAGAGACCCTGAAGGAATTGTAAAGAATTTCCCTGTTTTTTGGTTTTGTTTTTGAAATTCCTTTTTATAGTGGGTTTGAGCTGATTCTCGCTGCCATGTTTATGCCAGTCTAGACACACTTGATTCCCTTACAGAGACATATCAATACATAGGTTTTAAGATTCTTACTAGTCAGATCTATTCCTCTGTGGGAAATATGGGGTTTTGAGTCCCTTTCTCTGAGGAAGGTGTAGGTCTTGTCTATTCCACAGTTGGTTATAGAAATGGTACCTGTGCTTATATCAAACTCTGGTTTTATGCATCACCCCACCTCTCCTTTCCCCTTAAGCAGGCATAAGAGTGTTTTCTAAATGTGAGACTCTGTTCTCTTTCCTAACTCAGTTCATGTGTAGCCATGTTTACAGGATCATCATAAGTGATATCTTATGATAAGTTTCTTTTTCTGTGTGACTTATTTCACTTAGAATCATCGTACCTGAATCCACTCACTTTGCTGCTCCTGGTCTTATGACATTGATTTCATGGCTGAGGGATATTCCATCGTACATAAATACCACAGTTTTTTGAACCATTTTTATATTTCCTGGGATATTTAAGGTGTAAGCAAGTTGAGGTTCTTGTAAGCAGTGCAGCCCTAAATTTGGGGGTGGCTCTGTCTTATTGATTTTCAGTTTTCCCAAGGTATATTCCCTAGACTGGAAGTGCCCTTGGCTCTGTAGCTCTGTTGTATACTTGTTTTAGGGAACGCAATGCACTCCTCCAGTGAGGCAGTTGGCAATTTACATCCCGCCCATCAGCATAACAAGGCTCCCTCTTCTCCAGGGCCTGTCTTGCCTTTCTGGTTTTTACACATTTGTGGATGTCCCTTTTGACCGGTGGGAAGTGATACTTATTTGTAGTGCAGATTTGCATTGCCCGCTTGCTTGCTTGGCCTAAAAGGGCGTATGCGTTTTCTCCTGAATATATTCAGGAGAAAACGCATACGCCCTTTTTGGCCAAGTGCGTCATTGACAAAGTTGTGCCCCTCTTCCTGTGATTTAAAGGTGATTCCAACATACCTCTTGAAATCTGTTTCCTGCTATTCTGCCTCGCTTTCAAGTCCGCCTCGTTGCCTTCCCTCAACAGATTTTTGGACGATAGTTGTCCTTTATTACTCTGCCAGTTTGTGAATTGCTGTGCCCCTGAGCTCCATTTTTCAACTCGTTTTTTTTTTTTTTTTTTTTTTTTTCGGTATGCGGGCCTCTCACTGTTTTGGCCTCTCCCGTTGCGGAGCACAGGCTCCGGATGCGCAGGCTCAGCGGCCATGGCTCACGGGCCGAGCCGCTCCGCGGCATATGGGATCCTCCCGGACCGGGGCACGAACCCGTATCCCCTGCATCGGCAGGCGGACTCTCAACCACTGCGCCACCAGGGAGGCCCTCAACTCGTTTTTTTGTGAGCTCTACGCAGGTCCAAAATTTTGGTTCAGGACCTATGATGGTTCCCGGTGGGTGGCTGAGACTTTGATTAAGTCTTCTTCCTGCCGGGAAATAAGAGTGACATGTGCCCGTCCAAATGTCTAACAGCTGCTCTCTAATTGGATCTCCCTCTTCCCTTCCATCCTCTGCCAAATTGGCAACCTGTAAGAACCAGGAGGTTAAAGGGGCTTTCTCTCCAACTTGGGGGATTGATAGTAAAGCAGTTGGAAAGTCAAACCGGAGCACCAGGAGAGGGACTATTCCTTGAGTTTTAGAAACCTTTTGTATTCACAGTGTGTCCATTCTCTAGGTTTCCCGTACATGTTATAGCTGTAGGAATATTCCCTTCAACCTGGAGAGTTGGGACCCATGGAATGGGGGCCATGCATTTTTGCTTTATAGGGTCTGCCTTTGCTCACTCAATCTCACTAATCCTCTCAGTCCCAAGTGTCCAGACTTATGCCACATCCAGCTGTCATTGTAGATAGGGTCATTCCAGGTTTCATCAGAGACCCTGAAGGAATTGTAAAGAATTTCCCTGTTTTTTGGTTTTTTTTCTGAAATTCCTTTTTATAGTGGGTTTCAGCTGATTCTCGCTGCCATGTTTATGCCAGTCTAGACACACTTGATTCCCTTACGAAGACATATCAATACATAGGTTTTAAGATTCTTACTAGTCAGATCTATTCCTCTGCGGGAAATATGGGGTTTTGAGTCCCTTTTACGGAGGAAGGTGTAGGTCTTGTCTATTCCAAAGTTGGTTTTAGAAACGGTACCTTTGCTTATATCAAACTCTGGTTTTATGCATCACCCCACCTCTCCTTCCCCCTTAAGCAGGCATAAGAGTGTTTTCTAAATGTGTGACTCTGTTCTCTTTCCTAACTCAGTTCATGTGTAGCCATGTTTACAGGATCTTCATAAGTGATATCTTATGATAAGTTTCTTTTTCTGTGTGACTTATTTCACTTAGAATCATCGAACCTGAATCCACTCACTTTGCTGCTCCTGGTCTTATGACATTGATTTCATGGCTGAGGGATATTCCATCGTACATAAATACCACAGTTTTTTGAACCATTTTTATATTTCCTGGGATATTTAAGGTGTACCCAAGTTGAGGTTCTTGTAAGCAGTGCAGCCCTAAATTTGGGGGTGGCTCTCTCTTATTGATTATCAGTTTTCCCAAGGTATATTCCCTAGACTGGAAGTGCCCTTGGCTCTGTAGCTCTGTTGGTTACTTGTTTTAGGGAACGCAATGCACTCCTCCAGTGAGGCAGTTGGCAATTTACATCCCGCCCATCAGCATAACAAGGCTCCCTGTTCTCCAGGGCTTGTCTTCCCTTTCTGGTTTTCACACATTTGTGGATGTCCCTTTTGACCGGTGGGAAGTGATACTTCTTTTTAGTGCAGATTTGCATTGTCCACTTGCCTGCTTGCCCAAAAGGGCGTATGCATTTTCTCCTGAATATATTCAGGAGAAAACGCATACGCGCTTTTTGGCCAAGTGCGTCATTTTCGATGTTGTACCCCTCTTCCTGTGCTTTAAAAGTGATTCCAACATACCTCTTGGAATCTGTTTCCTGCGATTCTGCCTCGCTTTCAATTCCGCCTCGCTGCCTTCCCTCAACAGATTTTTGGACTATAGTTGTCCTTTATTACTCTGCCCGTGTGTGAATTGCTGTGCCCCTGAGATCCATTTTTCAACCTGTTTATTGTGAGCTGTACGCATGTCCAAAATTTTGGTTCAGGATCTATACTGGTTCCCGATGGGTGGCTGAGACTCTGGTTAATTCTTCTTCCTGCCAGGAAATTAGAGTGACATATGCCCGTCCAAATGCCTAACAACTACTCTCTCATTGGTTCTCCCTCTTCCCTTCCATCCTCTGCAAACCTGGCAACCTGTGCGAACCAGGATCTTAAAGGGGCTGTCTGTCCAAGTTGGGAGATTGATAGTAAAGCAGTTGGAAAGTAAAACCGGAGCACCAGGAGAGGGACTATTCGTTGAGTTTTAGAAACCTTTTGTATTCACAGTGTGTCCATTCTCTAGGTTTCCCATACATGTTATAGCTGTAGTAATATTCCCTTCAACCTGGAGAGTTGGGACCCATGGAATGGGGGCCATGCATTTTTGCTTTAAAGGGTCTGCATTTGCTCACCCAATCTCACCAACCCTCTCAGTCCCAAGTGTCCAGCCTTATACCACATCCAGCTGTCATTGCAGATAGGGTCATTCCAGGTTTCATCAGAGACCCTGAAAGAAATGGAAAGAATTTCCCTGTTTTTTTGGTTTTGTTATTGAAATTCCTTTTTATAGTGGGTTTGAGCTGATTCTCGCTGTCATGTTTATGCCAGTCTAGACATACTTGATTCCCTTACAGAGACATATCAATACATAGGTTTTAAGATTCTTACTAGTCAGATCTATTCCTCTGCAGGAAATATGGGGTTTTGAGTCCCTTTCACTAAGGAAGGTTTAGGTCTAGTCTATTCCACAGTTGGTTTTGGAAATGATACCTGTACTTATATCAAACTCTGGTTTTATGCATCACCCCACCTCTCCTTTCCCCTTAAGCAGGCATAAGAGTGTTTCCTAAATGTGAGACTCTGTTCTCTTTCCTAACTCAGTTCATGTGTAGCCATGTTTACAGGATCTTCATAAGTGATATCTTATGATATGTTTCTTTTTCTGTGTGACTTAGTTCACTTAGAATCATCGTACCTGAATCCACTCACTTTGATGCTCCTGGTCTTATGACATTGATTTCATGGCTGAGGTATATTCCATCGTACATAAATACCACAGTTTTTTGAACCATTTTTATATTTCCTGGGATATTTAAGGTGTACCCAAGTTGAGGTTCTTGTAAGCAGTGCAGCCCTAAATTAGGGGTTGGCTCTGTCTTATTGATTTTCAGTTTTCCCAAGGTATATTCCCTAGACTGGAAGTGCCCTTGGCTCTGTAGCTCTGTTGTTTACTTGTTTTAGGGAACACAATGCACTCCTCCAGTGAGGCAGTTGGCAATTTACATCCCGCCCATCAGCATAACAAGGCTCCCTGTTCTCCAGGGCCTGTCTTGCCTTTCTGGTTTTTACACATTTGTGGATGTCCCTTTTGACCGGTGGGAAGAGATACTTCTTTGTAGTGCAGATTTGCATTGCCCGCTTGCTTGCTTGGCCAAAAAGGGCGTATGCGTTTTCTCCTGTATATATTCAGGAGAAAACGCATACGCCCTTTTTGGCCAAGTGCGTCATTGTCGATGTTGTACCCCTCTTCCTGTGCTTTAAAGGCGATTCCAACGTACCTCTTGGAATCTGTTTCCTGCTATTCTGCCTCGCTTTCAAGTCCGCCTCGTTGCCTTCCCTCAACAGATTTTTGGACGATAGTTGTCCTTTATTACTCTGCCAGTTTGTGAATTGCTGTGACCCTGAGCTCCATTTTTCAACTCGTTATTTGTGAGCTGTACGCAAGTCGAAAATTTTGTTTCAGGACCTATACTGGTTCCTGTGGGGTGGCTGAGACTCTAGTTAATTCTTCTTCCTGCCGGGAAATTAGAGTGACATGTGCCCGACCAAATGCCTAACAGCTACTCTCTCATTGGTTCTTCCTCTTCCCTTCCATCCTCTGCCAAATTGGCAACCTGTGCGAACCAGGATGTTAAAGGGGTTGTCTCTCCAAGTTGGGAGATTGATAGTAAAGCAGTTGGAAAGTGAAACCGGATCACCAGGAGAGGGACTACTCGTTGAGTTTTAGAAACCTTTTGTATTCACAGTGTGTCCATTCTCTAGATTTCGCGTACACGTTATAGCTGTAGTAATATTCCCTTCAACATGGAGAGTTGGGACCCATGGAATGGGCGCCATGCATTTTTGCTTTAAAGGGTCTGCATTTGCTCACCCAATCTCACAAATCCTCTCAGTCCCAAGTGTCCAGCCTTATGCCACATCCAGCTGTCATTGTAGATAGGGTCATTCCAGGTTTCATTAGAGAGCCTGAAGGAAATGTAAAGAATTTCCCTGTTTTTTGGTTTTGTATTTGAAATTCCTTTTTATAGTGGGTTTGAGCTGATTCTCGCTGCCATGTTTATGCCAGTCTAGACACACTTGATTCCCTTACAGATACAAATCAATACATAGGTTTTAAGATTCTTACTAGTCAGATCTATTCCTCTGCGGGAAATATGGGGTTTTGAGCCCCTTTCACTGAGGAAGGTGTAGGTCTTGTCTATTCCAAAGTTGGTTTTAGAAATGGTACCTGTGCTTATGTAAAACTCTGGTTTTATGCATCACCCCACCTCTCCTTCCCCCTTAAGCAGGCATAACAGTGTTTTCTAACTGTGAGACTCCGTTCTCTTTCCTAACTCCGTTCATGTGTAGCCGTGATTACAGGATCTTCATATGTGATATCTTATGATAAGTTTCTTTTTCTGTGTGACTTATTTCACTTAGAATCATCGTACCTGAATCCACTCACTTTGCTGCTCCTGGTCTTATGACATTGATTTCATGGCTGAGGGATATTCCATCGTACGTAAGTACCACAGTTCTTTGAACCATTTTTGTATTTCCTGGGATATTTAAGGTGTACCCAAGTTGAGGTTCTTGTAGGCAGTGCAGCCCTAAATTTGGGGGTGGCACTGTCTTTTTGATTTTCAGTTTCCCCAAGGTATATTCGCTAGACTGGAAGTCCCCTTGGCTCTGTAGCTCTGTTGTTTACTTGTTTTAGGGAACGCAATTCACTCCTCCAGTGAGGCAGTTGGCAACTTACATCCCGCCCATCAGCATAACAAGGCTCCCTCTTCTCCAGGGCCTGTCTTGCCTTTCTGGTTTTTACACATTTGTGGATGTCCCTTTTGACCGGTGGGAAGTGATACTTCTTTGTAGTGCTGATTTGCATTGCCCGCTTGCTTGCTTGACCAAAAAGGGGGTATGTGTTTTCCCCTGAATATATTCAGGGGAAAACACATACGCCCTTTTGGCCAAGTGCGTCATTGTCGAAG
This sequence comes from Mesoplodon bidens, assembly GCF_964165515.1. Classification (NCBI taxonomy): domain Eukaryota; kingdom Metazoa; phylum Chordata; class Mammalia; order Artiodactyla; family Ziphiidae; genus Mesoplodon; species Mesoplodon bidens. The sequence continues at coordinate 770,821 of NW_027671760.1, forward strand.
TTGTACCCCTCTTCCTGTGCTTTAAAGGCAATTCCAACGTACCTCTTGAAATCTGTTTCCTGCTATTCTGCCTCACTTTCAAGTCTGCCTCATTGCCTTCCCTCAACAAATTTTTGGACGATAGTTGTCCTTTATTACTCTGCCAGTTTGTGAATTGCTGTGCCCCTGAGCTCCATTTTTCAACTCGTTTTTTGTGAGCTGTACGCAAGTCCAAAATTTTGGTTCAGGAACTATACTGGTTCCTGGTGGGTGGCTGAGACTTTGGTTAATTCTTCTTCCTGCCGGGAAATTAGAGTGGCATGTTCCCGTCCAAATGCCTAACAGCTACTATCTCAATGGTTCTCAATATTCCCTTCCATCCTTTGCAAAATTGGCAACATGTGCGAACCAGGAGCTTAAAGTGGCTGTCTCTCCATTTTGGGATATTGATAGTAAAGCAGTTGGAAAGTCAAACCGGAGCACCAGGAGAGGGACTATTCGTTGAGTTTTAGAAACCTTTTGTATTCACAGTGTGTCCATTCTCTAGGTTTCCCATACATGTTAAAGCTGTAGAAATATTCCCTTCAACCTGAAGAGTTGGGACCCATGGAATGGGGGCCATGCATTTTTGCTTTAAATGGTCTGCATTTGCTCACCCAATCTCACCAATCCTCTAGGTCCCAAGTGTACAGCCTTATACCACATCCAGCTGTCATTGTAGATAGGGTCATTCCAGGATTCATCAGAGACCCTGAAGGAATTTTAAAGAATTTGCCTGATTTTGGTTTTGTTTTTGAAATTTTTTTCTATTGGGTTTGGGCTGATTCTCGCTGCCATGTTTATGCCAGTCTAGACACACATGATTCCCTTATGGAGACATATCAATACATAGGTTTTAAGATTCTTACTAGTCAGATATATTCCTCTGCGTGAAATATGGGGTTTTGAGTCCCTTTCACTGAGGAAGGTGTAGGTCTTGCCTATTCCACAGTTGGTTTTAGAAACGGTACCTGTACTTATATCAAACTCTGGTTTTATGCATCACCCCACCTCACCTTTCCCCTTAAACAGGCATAACAGTGTTTTCTAAATGTGAGACTCTGTTCTCTTTCCTAACTCAGTTCATGTTTAGCCATGTTTACAGGATCTTCATAAGTGATATCTTATGATAAGTCTCTTTTTCTGTGTGACTTCACTTAGAATCATCGTACCTGAATCCACTCACTTTGCTGCTCCTGGTCTTATGACATTGATTACATGGCTGAGGGATATTCCATCGTACATAAGTACCACAAATTTTTGAACCATTTTTAAATTTCCTGGGATATTTAAGGTGTACCCATGTTGAGGTTCTTGTAAGCAGTGCAGCCTTAAATTTGGGGTGGCTCTGTCTTATTGATTTTCAGTTTTCCCAAGGTATATTCCCTAGACTGGAAGTGCCCTTGGCCCTGTAGCTCTGTTGTTTACTTGTTTTAGGGAACACAATGCACTCCTCCAGTGAGGTAGTTGGCAAATTACATCCCGCCCATCAGCATAACAAAGCACCCTGTTCTCCAGGGCCTGTCTTGCCTTTATGGTTTTTACACATTTTTGATGACCCTTTTGACCGGTGGGAAGGGATACTTCTTTGTAGTGCAGATTTGCATTGCCCGCTTGCTTGCTTGGCCAAAAAGGGCGTATGCATTTTCTCCTGAATATATTCAGGAGAAACTGTATACGCCCATTTTGGCCAAGTGCGTCATTGTCGAAGTTATGACCCTCTTCCTCTGCTTTAAAGGCGATTCCAACATACCTCTTGAAATCTGTTTCCTGCTATCCTGCCTCGCTTTCAAGTCCGCCATGTTGCCTTCCCTCAACAGATTTTTGGACGATAGTTGTCCTTTATTACTCTGCCAGTTTGTGAATTGCTGTGCCCCTGAGCTCCATTTTTCAACTCGTATTTTTGTGAGCTCTACGCAAGTCCAAAATTTTTGTTCAGGACCTATGATGGTTCCCGGTGTGTGGCTGAGACTTTGATTAAGTCTTCTTCCTGCCGGGAAATAAGAGTGACATGTGCCCGTCCAAATGCCTAACAGCTGCTCTCTAATTGGATCTCCCTCTTCCCTTCCATCCTCTGCCAAATTGGCAACCTGTCCGAACCAGGAGGTTAAAGGGGCTTTCTCTCCAACTTGGGAGATTGATAGTAAAGCAGTTGGAAAGTCAAACCGGAGCACCAGGAGAGGGACTATTCGTTGAGTTTTAGAAACCTTTTGTATTCACAGTGTGTCCATTCTCTAGGTTTCCCGTACATGTTATAGCTGTAGGAATATTCCCTTCAACCTGGAGAGTTGGGACCCATGGAATGGGGGCCATGCATTTTTGCTTTATAGGGTCTGCATTTGCTCACTCAATCTCACTAATCCTCTCAGTCCCAAGTGTCCAGACTTATGCCACATCCAGCTGTCATTGTAGATAGGGTCATTCCAGGTTTCATCAGAGACCCTGAAGGAATTGTAAAGAATTTCCCTGTTTTTTGGTTTTGTTTCTGAAATTCCTTTTTATAGTGGGTTTCAGCTGATTCTCGCTGCCATGTTTATGCCAGTCTAGACACACTTGATTCCCTTACGAAGACAAATCAATACATAGGTTTTAAGATTCTTACTAGTCAGATCTATTCCTCTGCGGGAAATATGGGGTTTTGAGTCCCTTTCACGGAGGAAGGTGTAGGTATTGTCTATTCCAAAGTTGGTTTTAGAAACGGTCCCTGTGCTTATATCAAACTCTGGTTTGATGCATCACCCCACCTCTCCTTCCCCCTTAAGCAGGCATAAGAGTGTTTTCTAAATGTGTGACTCTGTTCTCTTTCCTAACTCAGTTCATGTGTAGCCATGTTTACAGGATCTTCATAAGTGATATCTTATGATAAGTTTCTTTTTCTGTGTGACTTATTTCACTTAGAATCATCGAACCTGAATCCACTCACTTTGCTGCTCCTGGTCTTATGACATTGATTTCATGGCTGAGGGATATTCCATCGTACATAAATACCACAGTTTTTTGAACCATTTTTATATTTCCTGGGATATTTAAGGTGTACCCATGTTGAGGTTCTTGTAAGCAGTGCAGCCCTAAATTTGGGGGTGGCTCTCTCTTATTGATTATCAGTTTTCCCAAGGTATATTCCCTAGACTGGAAGTGCCCTTGGCTCTGTAGCTCTGTTGGTTACTTGTTTTAGGGAACGCAATGCACTCCTCCAGTGAGGCAGTTGGCAATTAACATCCCGCCCATCAGCATAACAAGGCTCCCTGTTCTCCAGGGCATGTCTTCCCTTTCTGGTTTTCACACATTTGTGGATGTCCCTTTTGACCGGTGGGAAGTGATACTTCTTTTTAGTGCAGATTTGCATTTTCCACTTCCCTGCTTGGCCAAAATGGGCGTATGCGTTTTCTCCTGAATATATTCAGGAGAAAACGCATACGCCCTTTTTGGCCAAGTGCGTCTTTGTCGAACTTGTGCCCCTCTTCCTGTGCTTTAAAGGCGATTCCAACGTACCTCTGGAAAACTGTTTCCTGCTATTCTGCCTCGCTTTTAAGTCCGCCTCGTTGCCTTCCCTCAACAGATTTTCAAACGATAGTTGTCATTTATTACTCTGCCATTGTGTGAATCGCTGTGCCCCTGAGCTCCATTTTTCAACTCGTTTTTTGTGGGCTGAACGCAAGTCCAAAATTTTGGTTCAGGACCTATACTGGTTCCCGGTGGGTGGCTGAGAGTTTGGTTAATTCTTCTTCCTGCCGGGAAATTAGAGTGACATGTGCCCGTCCAAATGCCTAACATCTAGTCTCTCATTGGTTCTCCCTCTTCCCTTCCATCCTCTGCCAAATTGGCAACCTGTGCGAACCAGGAGCTTAAAGGGGCTGTGTCTCCAAGTTGGGAGATTGATAGTAAAGCAGTTGGAAAGTCAAACCGGAGCACCAGGAGAGGGACTATTCGTTGAATTTTAGAAACCTTTTGTATTCACAGTGTGTCCATTCTCTAGGTTTCCCGTACATGTTATAGCTGTAGTAATATTCCCTTCTACCTGGAGAGTTGGGACCCATGGAATGGGGACCATGCATTAATGCTTTAAAGGGTCTGCATTTGATCACCCAATCTCACCAATCCTCTCAGTCCCAATTGTCCAGCCTTATGCCACATCCAGCTGTCATTGTAGATAGGGTCATTCCATGTTTCATCAGAGACCCTGAAGGAATTGTAAAGAATTTCCCGGTTTTTTGGTTTTGTTTTTGAAATTCCTTTTTATATTGGGTTTTAGCTGATTCTCGCTGCCATGTTTATGCAGGTCTAGACACACTTGATTTCCTAACGGAGACATATCAGTACATAGGCTTTAAGATTCTTACTAGTCAGATCTATTCCTCTGCGGGAAATATGGGGTTTTGATTCCCTTTCACTGAGGAAGGTGAAAGTCTTGTCTATTCCAAAGTTGTTTTTTGGAACGGTACCTGTGCTTATATCAAACTCTGGTTTTATGCATCACGCCACCTCTCCTTCCCCCTTAAGCTGGCATAAGAATATTTTCTAAATGTGAAACTCTGTTCTCTTTCCTAACTTAGTTCTTGTGTAGCCTTGTTTACAAGAACTTCATAAGTGATATCTTATGATAAGTTTCTTTTTCTGTGTGACTTATTTCAGTTAGAATCATCGTACCTGAATCCACACACTTTGCTGCTACTGGTCTTATGACATTGATATCACGGCTGAGGAATATTCCATCATACGTAAGTACCACAATTTTTTAAACCATTTTTATATTTCCTGGGATATTTGAGGTGTACCGAAGTTGAGGTTCTTGTAAGCAGTGCAGCCCTTAATTTGGGGGTGGCTCTGTCTTATTGATTTACAATTTTTCCAAGGTATATTCCCTAGACTGGATGTGCCCTTGGCTCTGTAGCTCTGTTGTTTACTTTTTTTGGTAACTCAATGCACTCCTTCAGTGAGGCAGTTGGCAATTTACATCCAGCCCATCAGCAGAACAAGGTGCCCTGTTCTCCAGGGACTGTCTTGCCTTCCTGGTGTTTACACATTTTGTGGATGTCCCTTTGGACCGGTGGGAAGAGATACTTCTTTGTAGTGCAGATTTGCATTTTCCGCTTGCTTGCCTGGCCAAAAAGGGTGTATGTGTTATCTCTTGAATATATTCAGGAGAAAATGCATATGCCCTATTTGGCCAAATGCATCATTGTCGAAGTTGAGCCCCTCTTCCTGTGCATTACAATCGATTCCTAGGTACCACTTGAAATGTGTTTCCTACTCTTCTGCCTCACTTACAATTCGGCCTCGTTGCCGTCCCTCAACAGACTTTTGGACGATAGTTGTCCTTTATTACTCTGCCAGTTTGTGAATTGCTGTGCCCCTGAGCTCCATTTTTAACTCGTTTTTTGTTAGCTGAAGGAAAGTCCAAAATTTTGGTTCAGGACCTATACTGGTTCCCAGTGGGTCGCTGAGACTTTGGTTAATTCTTCTTCCTGCCGGGAATTTAGAATGACATGTGCCCGTCCAAATGCCTAACAGCTACTCTTTCTTTGGTTCTCCCTCTTCCCTTTGATCCAATGCCAAATTGGCAACCTGTGCGAACCAGTAGGTTAAAGGGGCTTTCTCTCCAAGTTGGGAGATTGATAGTAAAGCAGTTGGAAATTCAAACCGGAGCATCAGGAGAGGGACTATTCGTTGAGTTTTAGAAACCTTTCGTATTCACATTGTGTCCATTCTCTAGGTTTCCCTTACATGTTATAGCTGTAGTAATATTCCCTCCAACCTGCAGATTTGGGACCCATGGAATGGGGGCCATCCATTTTTGCTTTAAAGGGTCTGCATTTGCTCACCCAATCTCACCAATCCTTTCAGTCCCAAGTGTCCAGCCTTATGCCACATCCAGCTGTCATTGTAGACAGGGTCATTCCTGGTTTCATCGGAGACCCTGAAGGAATTGTAAAGAATTTCCCTGTTTTTTTGTTTTCTTTTTGAAATTCCTTTTTATAGTGGGTTTGAGCTGATTTTCACTGCCATGTTTATGCCAGTCTAGCCACACTTGAATCCCTTACAGAGACATATCAATACATAGGTTTTAAGATTCTTACTAGTCAGATATATTCCTCTTCGCAAAATATGGAATTTTGAGTCCCTTTCAATGAGGAAGGTGTAGGTCTTGTCTATTCCATGTTGGTTTTTGGAATGGTACTTGTGCTTATATCAAACTCTGGTTTATGCATCACCCCACCTCTCCTTGCCCCTTCAGCGGTCATAAGAGTGTTTTCTAAATGTGAGACTCTGTTCTCTTTCCTAACTCAGTTCATGTGTAACCATGTTTACAGGATCTTCATAAGTGATATCTTATGATAATTTTCTTTTTCTGTGTGACTTATTTCACTTAGAATCATCGTACCTGAATCCACTCACTTTGCTGCTACTGGTCTTATGACATTGATTTCATGGCTGAGGGATATTCTATTGTACGTAAGTACCGCAATCTTTTAAACCATTTTTATATTTCCTGGGATATTTAAGGTGTACCCACGTTGAGGTTCTTGTAAGCAGTGCAGCCCTAAATTAGGGGGTGGCTCTGTCGTATTGATTTTCAGTTTTCCCAAGGTATATTCCCTAGATTGGAAGTGCCCTTGGCTCTGTAGCTCTGTTGTTTACTTTTTTTAGGTAACTCAATGCACTCCTCCGGTGAGGCAGTGGGCAATTTACATCCCGCACATCAGCATAACAAGGCTCCCTCTTCTCCAGTGCTTGTCTTGCCTTTCTGGTTTTTACACATTTTGTGGATGTCCGTTTTGACAAGTGGGAAGTGACACTTCTTTGTAGTGCAGATTTGTGTTGCACTCTTGGTTGCTTGGCCAAAAAGGGCGTATGCATTTTCTCCAGAATATATTCAGGAGAAATCGCATACATCCATTTTGGCCAAGTGCATCATTGTCGAAGTTGTGTCCCTCTTCCTGTGCTTTGCAGGTGATTCCAACGTACCTCTTGAAATCTGCTTCCTGGTATTCTGCCTCGCATTCATGTCCGCCTCGTTTCCTTTACTCAACAGATTTTTGGACGATTGTTGTCCTTTATTACTCTGCCAGTTTGTGAACTGCTTTGCCCCTGTTCTCCATTTTTCAACTCGTTTTTGTGAGCTGAACGCAAGTCCAAAATTTTGCTTCACGACCTATACTGGTTCCTTGTGGGTGGTTGAGAGTTTGGCTAATTCTTCTTCTTGCCGGCAAATTAGAGTGTCATTTGCCTGTCCAAATGCCTAACAGCTACTCTCTCTTTTGTTCTCCCTTTTCCTTTTCATCCTTTGCCAAATTGGCAACTTGTGGGAACCAGGAGGTTAAAGGGGCTGTCTCTTCACGTTGGGAGATTTATAGTAAAGCAGTTGGAATGTCCAAACGGAGCACCAGGAGAGGGACTGTTCGTTGAGTTTTAGAAACCTTTTGTATTCACAGGGTGTCCACTCTCTTGGTTTCCCGTCCATGTTATAGCTGTAGTAATATTACCTTCAACCAGGAGAGTTGGGACCCATCGAATTGGTGGCATGCATTATGCCTTTAAAGGGCCTGCATTTTCTCCGCCTATCTCACCAATCCCCTCAGTCCCATGTGTCCAGCCTTATGTCTCTTCCTGCTGTCGTTGTAGATTGTGTCATTCCAGGTTGCATCAGAGCCCTTGAAGGAATTGTGTAAGAATATCGCTGTTTTTTTATTTTTATTTTTTTTTGAAATTCAGTTTTATAATGGGGTTGAGCTGATTTTCCCTTACTTGTTTTTGCCGGTCTAGACAAACTTGATTCCCTTACAGAGACATATAAATACATTAGTTTTAAGATTCTTACTAGTCAGATATATTCCTCTCCTGGAAATAGGGATTTTTAGTCCCGTTCACTACGGAAGAAGTAGTTCTTGTCTATTCTATATTTGGATTATGGAACGGTACCTGTGCTAATATCAAACTCTGGTTTTGTGCATCTCCCCACCTCTCCTTTCCCCTTAAGCATGCATAAGAGTGTTTTCTAAATCTGAGACACTGTTCTATTTCCTAATACAGTTCATATGTAGCCATGTTTACATTCCCTTCGTAAGTGATATCTTATGTCAGAATGCACCATGGCCCTTGTCATAATAATGCTCCATGACCCCTGTCATAACATTGCACCATGCCTAGTTATCACAATGCTCCATTTCCCTTGTCATCACAATTCTCCTCGTCCTTGTCATCACGATGCTACATGACACTTCTCATCACAACATTACATGCTCTTGTCATTACAATGCTCCATGACCCGTGTCATCACAATGCTCCCTGACACCTGTCATCACAATGCTTCATGCCCCTTGTCATTACAGTGCTCCATGATGCTCGTCATCACAATTACCCAAGGTCTTCTCATCACAATGCTCCACGGTTTTGCCATCACAATGCTCCATGCCCTGGTCTTCTCACAGCTCAATGTCCCTTGTCCTCACAATTCTCCTCGTCCTTGTCATCACAATGCTCCATGGCGCTTCTCATCACAATGTTATATGCCCTTGGCATCACAATACTCCATGCACTTGTCATCGCAATGCTCCATGACCAGTATCATAGGAAGCCCCATGTGCTTGTCATCAAAATGTTTCACGACCTGGAAATAAAAATTATCAGTGGCCCTTGTCATCACAATGCTCCATGCCCTTGTCATCACAATGCTCCTTTACCTTTGTCACAACAATCCTCCATGACACTTGGCATCACAATGCTCCGTGCTATTGTCATCACAATGGAACATGAAATATGTCATCACAATGCTCCCTGACACCTGTCTTCACAATACTCCATGAACTTGTCATCACAATGCTCCATGCCCTTGTCATCACAATGTGCCATGCCCAATGTCATCACAATAATCCATGAAACATCTCAGACCAATGCTCCATGCCCCTTTTCATCACAATGCTCCATGAACCCTGTCATCACAATGCACCATGCCCATCATCATAATGCTTCATGCTATTGTCATCACAATGAAATCAAAATGCTCCATGACCTCTGTCATCACAATGCTCCAAACCCTTGTGATCACAATGTTCCATAACACTTGTGATCACAATGCCCCATGACGCTCGTCATCACAATTATCCATGGCCTTCTCATCACAATGCTCAATGACATTTGTCATCACAATGCTCAAAACCCTTGTCATCACAATGCTCCCTGACACTTGTCGTCCGAATGCTCCTTGAACCCTTTCATGACAAGGCTCCATGCCTTTTTCATCACAATGATCCATGCCCTTTTCATCACGAGGCTCCAAGGCCCCTGCAATAACAATGCTCCTTGCCCTTGTCATCACAAAACTCCATGACAAATGTCATGACAAGGCTCCATGGACTTCTCATCACAATGCTCCATGCCATTGTCATCACAATGCTCCAAGACACCTGTAATCACAATGCTCCATTCCTCTTTTCATCAGAATGCTCCATGAGACTTGTCATCACAAGGATCCATGGTCTTCTCATCAAAATACTCCAGGACATTGTCATCAAAATGCTCCATTCCCTTATCATCACAATGCTCCATGACCCCTGTCATCACAATACTCCATGTACCTTTTCAGCCCAATACTCCATGACCTTCTCACCATAATGCTCCATGCCACATATCATCACAATGCTCCATGACCACTGTCATCACAACGTCCATGACACCTGACAACACAATGATCCGGGACTCTTGTCCTCACAATGCTCCATTCCCTAGTCATCACAATTCTCCATGCCTGTGTCAGCAAAATGCTACATCACCTTGTCATCACAATGCTCCATGCACTTGTCATCACAATACTCAATTACCATTGTCATCACAATCCTCCCTGAAACTTGGGATCATATTGCTTCATGCCCTTGTCATCACAATGTTCCAAACCCTTGTGATCACAATGTTCTATAAAACTTGTCATCACAATGCTCCATGATGCCTGTCATGACAATACTCCAAGTCCTTATTGTCACAATGCTCCATGACCTTTGTCATCACAATGCTCAATACACTTGTCTTCACAATGCTCCCTGACACTTGTCGTCAGAATGCTCCTTGAACACTGTCATGAAAAGGCTCCATGCCTTTTTCATCAGAATGCTCCATGCCCTTTTCATCACAACGCTCCATGTCATTGTCATCACAATACTCCACAAGCTTGTCATCAGAATGCTCCATGGCCCCTGACATCACAAAGCTCCATACCCTTAGACATTACAGTGCTCCATGATGCTCGTCATCACAATTATCCATGGTCTTCCCATCAAAATGCTCCACGGTCTTGCCATCACAATGCTCCATGCCTTGGTCATCCCAAAGCTCCATGTCCCCAGTCATCACAATGCTCCATGACCCCTGTCATCACAATGCTCCATACCCCTTGTCATTAAAGTGCTCCATGACACTCGTCATCACAATTTCCCATGGTCTTCTCATCACAATCCTCCACGCACTTTTCATCAAAATGCTCCATGACCACTGACATCACAATGATCCCTAACTCCTGTCATCAAAATGTTCCATGACCCTTTTCATCCAATTGCTCCATGACCCGGTCATCACAATGCTCCATTACCCTGTCATAAAAATGATCCATGACCCGTGCCATCACCATGTTCCCCGGCCTTCTCATCACAAGGCTCCATGACCCTTGTCATCACAATGCTCCAAGACGCCTGTAATCACAATGCTCCATGCCCCTTTTCATCTCAATGCTCCATGAACCCTGTCATCACAATGCACCATGCCGATCATCATAATGCTTCATGCTATTGCCATCACAATGAAATCAAACTTTTCCATGAACACTGTCATCACAATGTTCCAAACCATTGTGATCACAATGTTCCATAACACTTGTCATCACAAGGCCCCATGACACTGGTCATCACAATTATCCATGGACTTCTCATCACAATGTTGCATGACCTTTGTCATCACAATTCTCAATACACTTGTCCTCACAATGCTCCCGGACACTTGTCGTCAATATGATCATTGAACCCTGTCATGACAAGTCTCCATGCCTTTTTCATCACAATGATCCATGCCCTTTTCATCACAATGCTCCATGCCATTGTCATCACAATACTCCACAAGATTGTCATCAGAAATCTGCGAGACACTTGTCATCACAATGATCCATGAACCCTGTCATCAAAATGTTCCGTGACACCTGTCATCACAATGCTCCATGTCCCTTGTCATTACAGTGCTCCATGATGCTCGTCATCACAATTATCCATGGTCTTCTCATCACAGTGCTCCACGGTCTTGCCATCACAATGCTCCATGCCTTTGTCATCACAATGCTCCATGTCCCCAGTCATCACAATGCTCCATGACCACTGTCATCACAATGCTCCATACCCCTTGTCATTAAATGGCTCCATGACACTCGTCATCACAATTTCCCATGGTCTTCTCATCACAATGCTCCACGTCTTTGTCATCAAAATGCTCCATGACCCTTGTCATCACTATGCTCCATGACCACTGTCATCACAATGCTCCATGACACCTGTCATCACAATGCTCCATACCCCTTGTCATTACAGTGCTCTGTGATGCTCGTCATCACAATTATCCATTGTCTTCTCATAAAACTTCTCCACGTTCTTGCCATCACAATGCTCCATGCCATGGTCATCACAATGCTCCATGTCCCCTGTCATCACAATTCTCCACATTCTCGGCATCACTATGCTCCATGATACTTCTCTTCACAGTGTTACATGCTTTGTCATCACAATTCTCAATGCACTTGTCATCGCAATTCTCCATGACCCCTGTCATAGCAAGCTCCATGTGATTGTCCTCATAATGCTTCATGAACTTGTCATCAAAATTCTCAATGGCCCTTGTCATCACAATGCTCCATGACTCTTGTCATCACAATGCTCCAAGCCCTTTTCATCAAAATGCTCCGTTACCTTTGTCATCACAATCCTCCATGACACTTGGCATCACAGTGCTCCTATCCATTGTCATCACAATGGACCATGACATATGTCATGACAATGCTCCAACACCTGTCTTCACAGTACTCCATGACCTTCTCATCACAATGCTCGATGCCCTTGTCATCACAATTCACCATGCCCACTGTCATCTCAATAATCCATGAAAATTGTCAGACAAATGCTCCATGCCCCTTTCATCACAATGCTCCATGCTCTTTTATCACAATGCTCTATGACTCAGGTCATCACAATGCTCCGTGACTCCAGTCATCACAGTGCTTCATGACCTTTGTCATCACAATGATCCATGCCCTCGTCATCACAAGGCTCTGTGACAATTGTCACCACAATGCTCCATGAATATTTAATCACAATTCTCGGTGACCCTTGTCATCACAATGCTCCATGCCTTTGTCAGCACAATACTCCATGACCCATGGCATCACAATGTGCCATGCCCTTGTCATCACAATGCTCCACATCGTTGTCATCACAATGCTCCATAAACCTTGTCATCACAGTGTTACATGCATTTGTCAGCACAGTGCTCCTGACCCATGTCATCACAAAGTGCCATGCGTTTGTCATCACAATGCTCCACAAGTTTGTCATCACAATGCTCCATGCTCATCTCATCAAAATGCTCTCTCACCACTGATATCACAATGTTCCATCGCTAATCATCACAATACTCCCACACCCCTGTCATTACAATGTTCCATGACCCTTGTCACAACAGTGCTACATGCCCTTCTCATCACAATGCTCCATGACACTTGACATCACAATGTTCCATAACCCCTGTCATCACAATGCTCCTTGACCCTTTTCATCACAATGCTCCACGACCCCTAACATCACAGTGTTCCATAAACACTCTCATCAAAATGTTTCATGACCATTTCATCCAATTGCTCCATGACCCTGTCATCACAATGCTCCCTGCCCTTCTCATCACAATGCACCACACACTTGTCATCAAAATGCTCCATGGCCAATGTAATCACAAAGCTCCATGACCTTTGGCATCACAATGCTCCATGCCATTGTCATCACAAAGTTCCATGAAACCTCTCATCACATTGCTCCATGGTGTTGTCATCACAAAGCTCCATGACGCTTGTCATCACATTGCTCGATGCCCTTCTCATCACAATGCACCATGCCTTTGTCATTGCAATCCTCCAAGACACATGTATCACTGAGTTCCGTGCACTTGTCATCAAAATGCTCCATGCCCACTCTCATCACAATAATCAATGAAACATTTCAGACCAATGCTCCATGCCCTTGTCATCAAAATGCTCCATTACACCTGTCATAACAATGCTCCATGACCCCTGCCTTTGTCATCACAAGACTCCATGACCCTTGTCATCACAATGCTCCAAGACCCCTGTAATCACAATGCTCCATGCCCATGTCATCACAAAGCTCCCTGACGCATGTCATCAGAATGCTCCATGGCCTTCTCATCACAATGCTCCATGCCCATTTCATCACAATGCTCCAAGACCCCTGTAATAACAATACCCCTTGCCACTTTTCATCTCAATGCTCCAAGAACCCTGTCATCACAATGCACCATGCCTATCATCATAATGCTACATGCTATTGTCATCACAATGAAATCAAAATTCTCCACGACCTCTGTCATCACAATGCTCCAAACCCCTCTGATCACAATGTTCCATAAAACTGTACATCACAATGCCCCATGATGCTGGTTATAACAGTTATCCATGGACTTCTCATCACAATGCTCCATGACCCCTGACATCACAATGTTCCATAAACACTGTCATCAAAATATTTCATGACCATTTCATCCAATTCCTCCATGACCCTGTCATCACAATGCTCCCTGCCCATCATCATAATGCTTCATGCTATTGTCATCACAATGAAATCAAAATTCTCCATGACCTCTGTCATCAAAATGCTCCAAATCCCTGTGATCACAATGTTCCATAAAACTTGTCATCACAACGCCCCATGATGCTGGTTACCACAATTATCCATGGACTTCTCATCACAATGCTCCATGACCTTTGTCATCACAATTCTCAATACACTTGTCATCACAATGCTCCCTGGAACTTGTCATCAGTATGCTCATTGAAAACTGTCATGACAAGTCTCCATGCCCTTTTCATCACAATGATCCATGCCCTTTTCATCACAATGCTCCATGCCATTGTCATCACAATACTCCACAAGCTTGTCATCAGAATGCTCCGTGACACTTGTCATCACAATGATCCATGAACCCTGTCATCAAAATGTTCCATGACACCTGTCATCACAATGCTCCATGCCCCTTGTCATTACAGTGCTCCATGATGCTCGTCATCACAATTATCCATGGTCTTCTCATCACAGTGCTCCACTGTCTTGCCATCACAATGCTCCATGACCTGGTTATCACAATGCTCCATGTCCCCAGTCATCACAATGCTCCATGACCCCTGTCATCACAATACTCCATACCCCTTTTCATTACAGTGATCCATGACGCTCGTAATCACAATTATCCATGCTCTTCTCATCACAATGCTCCACGCCCTTGTCATCAAAATGCTCCATGACACTTGTCATCACAATGCTCCATGACCACTGTCATCACAATGCTCCATGACCCCTGTCATCACAAAGCTCCAAACCCCATGTCATTACAGTGCTCCATGACGCTTGTGATCACAATTATCCATGGTCTTCTCATCACAATGCTCCACGGTCTTGCCATCACAATGCTCCATGCCCTGGTCATCACACTGCTCCATGTCCCTGTCATCACAATTCTCCACGTTCTTGGCATCAGAATGCTCCATGACACTTCTCATCAAAGTGTTACATGCTTTGTCATCACAATTCTCAATGCACTTGTCATTGCAATGCTCCATGACCCCTGTCATAGCAAGCTCCATGTGCTTGTCATCACAATACTCCATGTGCTTGTCGTCACAATGCTCCTTGACCTTTGTCATCACAAGGCTCCCTGACACTTGTTCTCAGAATGTTCCTTGAAACCTGTCATGAAAAGGCTCCATGCCTTTTTCATCACAATGCCCCATGTCGTTTTCTTCACAATGCTCCATGCCATTGTCATCAAAATACTCCACAAGCTTGTCATCAGAATGCTCCCTGACGCTTGTCATCACAATGCTCATGACCCCTGTTATCACAATGCTCCATACCCCTTGTCATTACAGTGCTCCATGACGCTCGTCATCACAGTTACCCATGGTCTTCTCATCACAATGCTCCATGGTCTTGCCATCAAAATGCTCCATGCCTTGGTCATCACAATGCTCCATGTCCCGTGTCATCACAATTCTCCACGTTCTTGGCATCACTATGCTCCATGACACTTCTCATCACAGTGTTACATGCTTTGTCATCACAATTCTCTATGCACTTGTTATCGCAATGCTCCATGATCCCTGTCATAGCAAGCTCCATGTGCTTGTCATCACAATGCTTCATGAACTGGTCATCAAAATTCTCAATGGCCCTTGTCATCACAATGCTCCATGCCCTTGTCATCACAAAGCTCCATGACCCTTGTCATCACAATGCTCCAAGACATTGTCATCAAAATGCTCCATTACCTTTGTCATCACAATCCTCCAAGACACTTGGCATCACAATGCTCCATTGCATTTTCATCGCAATGACCATGACATATCTCATCACAATGCTCCCTGACACCTGTCTTCACAATACTCCATGACCTTCTCCTCACAATGCTCCATGACCTTTGTCATCACAATTCTCAATACACTTTTCATCACAATGCTCCCTGGAACTTGTCATCAGTATGCTCATTGAAAACTGTCATGACAAAACTCCATGCCCTTTTAATCACAATGATCCATGCCCTTTTCATCACAATGCTCCATGCCATTGTCATCACAATACTCCACAAGCTTGTCATCAGAATGCTCCATGACACTTGTCATCACAATGATCCATGAACCCTGTCATCAAAATGTTCCATGACACCTCTCATCACAATGCTCCATGCCCCTTGTCATTACAGTGCTCCATGATGCTCGTCATCACAATTATCCATGGTCTTCTCATCACAGTGCTCCACTGTCTTGCCATCACAATAATCCATGACCTGGTTATCACAGTGCTCCATGTCCCCAGTCATCACAATGCTCCATGACCCCTGTCATCACAATACTCCATACCCCTTTTCATTACAGTGCTCCATGACGCTCGTAATCACAATTATCCATGCTCTTCTCATCACAATGCTCCACGCCCTTGTCATCAAAATGCTCCATGACACTTGTCATCACAATGCTCCATGACCACTGTCATCACAATGCTCCATGACCCCTGTCATCACAATGCTCCAAACCCCTTGTCATTACAGTGCTCCATGACGCTTGTCATCACAATTATCCATGGTCTTCTCATCACAATGCTCCACGGTCTTGCCATCACAATGCTCCATGCCCTGGTCATCACACTGCTCCATGTCCCTGTCATCACAATTCTCCACATTCTTGGCATCAGAATGCTCCATGACACTTCTCATCAAAGTGTTACATGCTTTGTCATCACAATTCTCAATGCACTTGTCATCGCAATGCTCCATGACCCCTGTCAGAGCAAGCTCCATGTGCTTGTCATCACAATACTCCATGTGCTTGTCGTCACAATGCTCCATGACCTTTGTCATCACAAGGCTCTCTGACACTTGTTCTCAGAATGCTCCTTGAAACCTGTCATGAAAAGGCTCCATGCCTTTTTCATCACAATGCCCCTTGTCGTTTTCTTCACAATGCTCCATGCCATTGTCATCAAAATACTCCACAAGTTTGTCATCAGAATGCTCCCTGACCCTTGTCATCACAATGCTCCATGACCCCTGTTATCACAATACTCCATACCCCTTGTCATTACAGTGCTGCATGACGCTCGTCATCACAGTTACCCGTGGTCTTCTCATCACAATGCTCCACGGTCTTGCCATCACAATGCTCCATGCCTTGGTCATCACAATGCTCCATGTCCCGTGTCATCCCAATTCTCCACGTTCTTGGCATCACTATGCTCCATGACACTTCTCATCACAGTGTTACATGCTTTGTAATCACCATTCTCTATGCACTTGTCATCGCAATGCTCCATGATCCCTGTCATAGCAAGCTCCATGTGCTTGTCATCACATTGCTTCATGAACTGGTCATCAAAATTCTCAATGGCCCTTATCACAATGTTCCATGCCCTTGTCATCACAAAGCTCCATGACCCTTGTCATCACAATGCTCCAAGCCCTTGTCATCAAAATGCTCCTTTACCTTTGTCATCACAATCCTCCATGACACTTGGCATCACAATGCTCCATTCCATTGTCATCGCAATGACCATGACATATCTCATCACAATGCTCCCTGACACCTGTCTTCACAATACTCCATGACCTTCTCATCACAATGCTCCATGCCCTTGTCATCACAATGCGTCATGCCCACTCTCATCACAATAGTCCATGAAATTTGTCAGACCAATGCAACATGCCCCTGTCATCACAATGCTCCATGCACTTTCATCACAATGCTCTATGACCCCTGTCATCACAATGCTCCGTGACTCCAGTCATCACAATGCTTCATGACCATTGTCACCACAATGCTCCATGAACATATCATCACAATGCTCCGTGACCCTAGTCATCACAATGCTCCATGCCTTTGTCAGCACAATACTCCATGACCCATGGCATCACAATGTGCCATGCGCTTGTCATCCCAATGCTCCACATCGTTGTCATCACAATGCTCCATAAACCATGTCATCACAATGATCCATGCGTTTGTCAGCACAATGCTCCATGACCCATATCATAACAATGTGCCATGCGTTTCTCATCACATTGCTCCACAACCTTGTTACCACAATGCTCCATGCACTTCTCATCAAAATGCTCTCTCCCCAATGATATCACAATGTTCCTTAACTAATCATCTCAATACTCCCTCACACCTGTCATCACAATGTTCCATAACCCTTGTCACAACAATGCTACATGCACTTATCATCACAATGCTCCATGCCCCTGACATCACAATGTTCCATAACCCCTGTCATCACAATGCTCCTTGACCCATTTCATCACAATGCTCCATGACCCCTGACATCACAATGTTCCATAAACACTGTGATAAAAATGTTCCATGACCATTTCATCCAATTGCTCCATGACCCTGTCATCACAATGCTCCCTGCCCTTCTCATCACAATGCACCACACACTTGTCATCAAAATGCTCCATGGCCTATGTCATCACAAAGCTCCATGACCCTTGGCATCACAATGCTGCATGTCATTGTCATCACAAAGCTCCATGAATCCTCTCATCACATTGCTCCATGACGTTGTCATCACAAAGCTCCATGACGCTTGTCATCACAATGCTCGATGCCCTTCTCATCACAATGCACCATGCCTTTGTCATTGCAATCCTCCAAGACACATGTATCACTGTGTTCCGTGCACTTGTCATCACAATGCTCCATGCCCACTCTCATCTCAATAATCCATGAAACTTTTCAGACCAATGCTCCATGCCCTTGTCATCACAATGCTCCATTACCACTGTCATAACAATGCTCCATGACCCCTGCCATCACAATGTTCCACGGCTTTGTCATCGCAAGACTCCATGACCCTTGTCATCACAATGCTCCAAGACCCCTGTAATCACAATGCTCCAACCCATGTCATCACAAAGCTCCCTGACGCATGTCGTCAGAATGCTCCATGGCCTTCTCATCACAATGCTCCATGCCTTTCTCATCAGAATGCACCATGCCTTTGTCATTGCAATCCTCCAAGACACATGTATCACTGTGTTCCGTGCACTTGTCATCACAATGCTCCATGCCCACTCTCATCACAATAATCCATGAAACTTTTCAGACCAATGCTCCATGCCCTTGTCATCACAATGCTCCATTAACCATGTCATAACAATGCTCCATGACCCCTGCCATCACAATGTTCTACGGCTTTGTCTTCGCAAGACTCCATGACCCTTGTCATCACAGTGCTCCAAGACCCCTGTAATCACAATGCTCCATGCCCATGTCATCACAAAGCTCCCTGACACATGTCATCAGAATGCTCCATGGCCTTCTCATCACAATGCTCCATGTCCTTTTCATAACAATGCTCCAAGACCCCTGTAATAACAATACTCCATGCCACTTTTCATCTCAGTGCTCCATGAACCCTGTCATCACAATTCAACATGCCCATCATCATAATGCTTCATGCTATTGTCATCACAATGAAATCAATATTCTCCATGACCTCTGTCATCACAATGCTCCAAACCCCTATGATCACAATGTTCCATAAAACTTTTCATCACAACGCCCCATGATGCTGGTTACCACAATTATCCATGGACTTCTCATCACAATGCTCCATGACCTTTGTCATCACAATTCTCAATACACTTGTCATCACAATGCTCCCTGGAACTTGTCATCAGTATGCTCATTGAAAACTGTCATGACAAGTGTCCATGCACTTTTCATCAAAATGCTCCATGCCATTGTCATCACAATACTCCACAAGTTTGTCATCAGAATGCTCCGTGACACTTGTCATCACAATGATCCATGAACCCTGTCATCAAAATGTTCCATGACACCTGTCATCACAATGCTCCATGCCCCTTGTCATTACAATGATCCATGATGCTCGTCATCACAATTATCCATGGTCTTCTCATCACAGTGCTCCACTGTCTTGCCATCACAATGCTCCATGACATGGTTATCACAATGCTCCATGTCCCCAGTCATCACAATGCTCCATGACCCCTGTCATCACAATACTCCATACCCCTTTTCATTACAGTGATCCATGACGCACATAATCACAGTTAGCCATGGTCTTCTCATCACAATGCTCCACGCCCTTGTCATCAACACACTCCATGACACTTGTCATCACAATGCTCCATGCCCACTGTCATCACAATGCTCCATGACCCCTGTCATCACAATTCTCCACACCCCTTGTCATTACAGTGCTCCATGACGCTTGTCATCACAATTATCCATGGTCTTCTCATCACAATGCTCCACGGTCTTGCCATGAAAATGCTCCATGCCAAGGTCATCACACTGCTCCATGTCCCTGTCATCACAATTCTCCACGTTCTTGGCATCACTATGCTCCATGACACTTCTCATCAAAGTGTTACATGCTTTGTCATCACAATTCTCTATGCCCTTGTCGTCGCAATGCTCCATGACCCCTGTCATAGCAAGCTCCATGTGCTTTTCATCACAATACTCCATGTGCTTGTCGTCACAATGCTCCATGACCTTTGTCATCACAATGCACCCTGTCACTTGTTGTCAGAATGCTCCTTGAAACGTGTCATGAAAAGGCTCCATGCCTTTTTCATCACAATGCCCCATGCCGTTTTCTTCACAATGCTCCATGCCTTTGTCATCAAAATACTCCACAAGCTTGTCATCAGAATATTCCCTGACCATTGTCATCACAATGCTCCAAGACCCCTGTTATCACAATGCTCCATACTCCCTGTCATTACAGTGCTCCATGATGCTCGTCATCACAGTTACCCGTGGTCTTCTCATCACAATGCTCCACGGTCTTGCCATCACAGTGCTCCAAGCCCTGGTCATCACAATGCTCCATGTCCCGTGTCAGCACAATTCTCCACGTTCTTGGCATCACTATGCTCCATGACATTACTCATCACAGTGTTACATGCTTTGTCATCACAATTCTCTATGCACTTGTCATCGCAATACTCCATGATCCCTGTCATAGCAAGCTCCATGTGCTTGTCATCACAATGCTTCATGAACTGGTCATCAAAATTCTCAATGGCCCTTGTCATCACAATGCTCCATGCCCTTGTCATCAAAATGCTCCATTACCTTTGTCATCACCATCCTCCATGACACTTGGCCTCACAATGCTCCATTCCATTGTCATCGCAATGACCATGACATATCTCATCACAATGCTCCCTGACACCTGTCTTCACAATACTCCATGACCTTCTCATCACAATGCTCCATGCCCTTGTCATCACAATGCGCCATGCCCACTCTCATCACAATAGTCCATGAAATTTGTCAGACCAATGAAACATGCCCCTGTCATCACAATGCTCCATGCCCATGTCATCACAAAGCTCCCTGACGCATGTCATCAGAATGCTCCATGGCCTTCTCATCACAATGCTCCATGCCCTTCTCATCAGAATGCAACATGCCTTTGTCATTGCAATCCTCCAAGACACATGTATCACTGTGTTCCGTGCCCTTGTCATCACAATGCTCCATGCCCACTCTCATCACAATAATCCATGAAACTTTTCAGACCAATGCTCCATGCCCTTGTCATCACAATGCTCCAAGACCCCTGTAATCACAATGCTCTATGCCCATGTCATCACAAAGCTCCCTGACGCATGTCATCAGAATGCTCCATGGCCTTCTCATCACAATGCTCCATGCCTTTTTCATCACAATGCTCCAAGACCCCTGTAATAACCATACTCAAGCCACTTTTCATCTCAGTGCTCCATGAACCCTGTCATCACAATGCACCATGCCCATCATCATAATGCTTCATGCTATTGTCATCACAATGAAATCAAAATTCTCCATGACCTCTGTCATCACAATGCTCCAAACCCCTGTGATCACAATGTTCCATAAAACTTGTCATCACAATGCCCCATGATGATGGTTACCACAATTATCCATGGACTTCTCATCACAATGCTCCCTGGAACTTGTCATCAGTATGCTCATTGAAAACTCTCATGACAAGTCTCCATGCCCTTTTCATCACAATGATCCATGCCCTTTTCATCACAATGCTCCATGCCATTGTCATCACAATACTCCACAAGCTTGTCATCAGAATGCTCCGTGACACTTGTCATAACAATGATCCATGAACCCTGTCATCAAAATGTTCCATGACACCTGTCATCACAATGCTCCATGCCCCTTGTCATTACAGTGCTCCATGTTGCTCGTCATCACAATTATCCATGGTCTTCTCATCACAGTGCTCCACTGTCTTGCCATCACAATGCTCCATGACCTGGTTATCACAATGCTCCATGTCCCCAGTCATCACAATGCTCCATGACCCCTGTCATCACAATAATCCATACCCCTTTTCATTACAGTGATCCATGACGCTCGTAATCACAATTATCCATGCTCTTCTCATCACAATGCTCCACGCCCTTGTCATCAAAATGCTCCATGACACTTGTCATCACAATGCTCCATGACCACTGTCATCACAATGCTCCATGACCCCTGTCATCACAATGCTCCAAACCCCTTGTCATTACAGTGCTCCATGACGCTTGTCATCACAATTTTCAATGATCTTCTCATCACAATGCTCCACGGTCTTGCCATCACAATGCTCCATGCCCTGGTCATCACACTGCTCCATGTCCCTGACATCACAATTCTCCACGTTCTTGGCATCAGAATGCTCCATGACACTTCTCATCAAAGTGTTACATGCTTTGTCATCACAATTCTCAATGCACTTGTCATCGCAATGCTCCATGACCCCTGTCATAGCAAGCTCCATGTGCTTGTCATCACAATACTCCATGTGCTTGTCGTCACAATGCTCCATGACCTTTGTCATCACAAGGCTCCCTGACACTTGTTCTCAGAATGCTTCTTGAAACCTCTCATGAAAAGGCTCCATGCCTTTTTCATCACAATGCCCCATGCCGTTTTCTTCACAATGCTCCATGCCTTTGTCATCAAAATACTCCACAAGCTTGTCAACAGAGTGCTCCCTGACCCTTGTCATCACTCCATGACCCCTGTTATCACAATGCTCCATACCCTTTGTCATTACAGTGCTCCATGACGCTCGTCATCACAGTTACCCGTGGTCTTCTCATCACAGTGCTCCACGGTCTTGCCATCACAATGCTCCATGCCCTGGTCATCACAATGCTCCATGTCCCGTGTCATCACAATTCTTCACGTTCTTGGCATCACTATGCTCCATGACATTTCTCATCAGAGTGTTACATGCTTTGTCATCACAATTCTCTATGCACTTGTCATCGCAATATTCCATGATGCCTGTCATAGCAAGCTCCATGTGCTTGTCATCACAATGCTCCATGAACTGGTCATCAAAATTCTCAATGGCCCTTGTCATCACAATGCTCCATGCCCTTGTCATCACAAAGCTCCATGACCCTTGTCATCACAATGCTCCAAGCACTTGTCATCAAAATGCTCCATTACCTTTGTCATCACAATCCTCCATGTCACTTGGCATCACAATGCTCCATTCCATTGTCATCGCAATGACCATGACATATGTCATCACAACGCTCCCTGACACCTGTCTTCACAACACTCCATGACCTTCTCATCACAATGCTCCATGCACTTGTCATCACAATGCGCCATGCCCACTCTCATCACAATAGTCCATGAAATTTGTCAGACCAATGCAACATGCCCCTGTCATCACAATGCTCCATGCACTTTCATCACAATGCTCTATGAACCCTGTCATCACAATGCTCCGTGACTCCAGTCATCACAATGCTTCATGACCATTGTCACCACAATGCTCCATGAACATTTCATCACAATTCTCCGTGACCCTAGTCATCACAATGCTCCATGCCTTTGTCAGCGCAATACTCCATGACCCATGGCATCACAATGCGCCATGCATTTGTCATCACAATGCTCCACATCGTTGTCATCACAATGCTCCATAAACCTTGTCATCACAATGTCCATGTGTTTGTCAGCACAATGCTCCATGACCCATATCATCACAAGGTGCCATGCGTTTGTCATCACAGTGCTCCACAACCTTGTTATCACAATGCTCCATGCACTTCTCATCAAAATGCCCTCTCACCAATGATATCACAATGTTCCATCACTAATCATCTCAATACTCCCTCACGGCTGTCATCACAATGTTCCATAACCCTTGTCACAACAATGCTACATGCACTTATCATCACAATGCTCCATGCCCCTGACATCACAATGTTCCATAACCCCTGTCATCACAATGCTCCATGACCCTTTTCATCACAATGCTCCATGACCCCTGACATCACAATGTTCCATAAACACTGTCATCAAAATGTTCCATGACCATTTCATCCAATTGCTCCATGACCCTGTCATCACAATGCTCCCTGCCCTTCTCATCTCAATGCACCACACCCTTGTCATCAAAATGCTCCATGGCCTATGTCATCACAAAGCTCCATGACCCTTGGCATCACAATGCTCCATGCCATTGTCATCACAAAGCTCCATGAAACCTCTCATCACATTGCTCCATGACATTTTCATCACAAAGCTTCATGACGCTTGTCATCACAATGCTCAATGCCTTTCTCATCACAATGCACCATGCCTTTGTCATTGCAATCCTCCAAGACACATGTATCACTGTGTTCCGTGCACTTGTCATCACAATGCTCCATGCCCACTCTCATCACAATAATCCATGAAAATTTTCATACCAATGCTCCATGCCCTTGTCATCAAAATGCTCCAATACCACTGTCATAACAATGCTCCATGACCCCTGCCATCACAATGTTCCACGGCTTTGTTATCTCAAGACTCCATGCCCCTTGTCATCACAATGCTCCAAGACCCCTGTTATCACAATGCTCCATGCCCATGTCATCACAAAGCTCCCTGACACATGTCATCAGAATGCTCCATGGCCTTCTCATCACAATGCTCCTTGCCCTTCTCATCACAATGCACCATGCCTTTGTCATTGCAATCCTCCAAGAAACATGTATCACTGTGTTCCGTGCCCTTGTCATCACAATGCTCCATGCCCACTCTCATCACAATAATCCATAAAACTTGTCAGACCAATGCTCCATGCCCTTCTCATCACAATGCTCCATTACCCCTATCATAACAATGCTCCATGACCCCTGCCATCACAATGTTCTATGGCTTTGTCATCGCAAGACTCCATGACACTTGTCATCACAATGCTCCAAGACCCTTGTAATCACAATGATCCATGCCCATGTCATCACAAAGCTCCCTGACACATGTCATCAGAATGCTCCATGGACTTCTCATCACAATGCTCCATGCCCTTTTCATCACAATGCTCCCAGACCCCTGTAATAACAATACTCCATGCCACTTTTCATCTCAATGCTCCATGAACCCTGTCATCACAATGCACCATGCCCATCATCCTAATGCTTCATGCTATTGTCATCACAATGAAATCAAAATTCTCCATGACCTCTGTCATCACAATGCTCCAAACCCCTGTGATCACAATGTTCCATAAAACTTGTCATCACAACGCCCCATGATGCTGGTTACCGCAGTAATCCATGGATTTCTCATCACAATGCTCCATGAACTTTGTCAACACAATTCTCAATACACTTGTCATCACAATGCTCCCTGGAACTTGTCATCAGTATGCTCATTGAAAACTGTCATGACAAGTCTCCATGCCCTTTTCATCACAATGACCCATGCCCTTTTCATCACAATGCTCCATGCCATTGTCATCACAATACTCCACAAGCTTGTCATCAGAATGCTCCGTGACACTTGTCATCACATTGATCCATGAACCCTGTCATCAAAATGTTCCATGACACCTGTCATCACAATGCTCCATGCCCCTTGTCATTACAGTGCTCCATGATGCTCGTCATCACAATTATCCATGGTCTTCTCATCACAGTGCTCCACTGTCTTGCCATCACAATGCTCCATGACATGGTTATCACAATGCTCCATGTCCCCAGTCATCACAATGCTCCATGACCCCTGTCATCACAATACTCCATACCCCTTTTCATTACAGTGCTCCATGACGCTCGTAATCACAATTATCCCTGCTCTTCAAATCACAATGCTCCACGCCCCTGTCATCAACATGCTCCATGACACTTGTCATCACAATGCTCCATGACCTCTGTCATCACAATGCTCCATGACCCCTGTCATCACAATGCTCCACACCCCTTGTCATTACAGTGCTCCATGACGCTTGTCATCACAATTATCCATGGTCTTCTCATCACAATGCTCCACGGTCTTGCCATCACAATGCTCCATGCCCTGGTCATCACACTGCTCCATGTCCCTGTCATCACAATTCTCCACGTTCTTGGCATCACTATGCTCCATGACACTTCTCATCAAAGTGTTACATGCTCTGTCATCACAATTCTCTATGCACTTGTCATCACAATGCTCCATGACCCCTGTCATAGCAAGCTCCATGTGCTTGTCATCACAATACTCCATGTGCTTGTCGTCACAATGCTCCATGACCTTTGTCATCACAAGTCTCCCTGACACTTGTTGTCAGAATGCTCCTTGAAACCTGTCATGAAAAGGCTCCATGCCTTTTTCATCACAATGCCCCATGCCGTTTTCTTCACAATGCTCCATGCCATTGTCATCAAAATACTCCACAAGTTTGTCATCAGAGTGCTCCCTGACCCTTGGCATCACAATGCTTCTTGACCCCTGTTATCACAATGCTCCATACCCCTTGTCATTACAGTGCTCCATGACGCTCGTCATCACAGTTACCCGTGGCCTTCTCATCACAATGCTCCACGGTCTTGCCATCACAATGCTCCATGCCCTGGTCATCACAGTGCTCCATGCCCTGGTCATCACAATGCTCCATTCCCTGTGTCATCACATTTCTCCACGTTCTTGGCATCACTATGCTCCATGACACTTCTCATCAGAGTGTTACATGCTTTGTCATCACAATTCTCTTTGCACTTGTCATCGCAATGCTCCATGATCCCTGTCATAGCAAGCTCTATGTGCTTCTCATCACAATGCTTCATGAACTGGTCATCAAAATTCTCAATGGCCCTTGTCATCACAATGCTCCATGCCCTTGTCATCAAAATGCTCCATTACCTTTGTCATCACCATCTTCCATGACACTTGGCCTCACATTGCTCCATTCCATTGTCATCGCAATGACCATGACATATCTCATCACAATGCTCCCTGACACCTGTCTTCACAATACTCCATGACCTTCTCATCACAATGCTCTATGCCCTTGTCATCACAATGCGCCATGCCCACTCTCATCACAGTAGTCCATGAAATTTGTCAGACCAATGCAACATGCCCCTGTCATCACAATGCTCCATGCACTTTCATCACAATGCTCTATGACCCCTGTCATCACAATGCTCCGTGACTCCATTCATCACAATGCTTCATGACCATTGTCACCACAATGCTCCATGAACATTTCATCACAATGCTCCGTGACCCTAGTCATCACAATGCTCCATGCCTTTGTCAGCACAATACTCCTTGACCCATGGCATCACAATGCGCCATGCGCTTGTCATCACAATGATCCACATCGTTGTCAGCACAATGCTCCATGACCCATATCATCACAATGTGCCATGCGTTTGTCATCACAGTGCTCCACAACATTTTTATCACAATGCTCCATGCACTTCTCATCAAAATGCTCTCTCACCAATGATATCACAATGTTCCATCACTAATCATCTCAATACTCCCTCACGCCTGTCATCACAATGTTCCATAACCCTTGTCACTACAATGCTACATGCATTTATCATCACAATGCTCCATGCCCCTGACATCACAATGTTCCATAACCCCTGTCATCAAAATGTTCCATGACCCTTTTCATCCAATTGCTCCATGACACTGTCATCACAATGATCCCTGCCCTTCTCATCACAATGCACCACGCCCTTGTCATCAAAATGCTCCATGGCCTATGTCATCACAAATCTCCATGACCCTTGGCATCACAATGCTGCATGCCACTGTCATCACAAAGCTCAATGAAACTTCTCATCACATTGATCCTTGACATTGTCATTCACAAAGCTCCATGACGCTTGTTATCACAATGCTCCATGCCCTTGTCATTGCAATCCTCCATGACACATGTATCACTGTGTTCCGTGCACTTGTCATCACAATGCTCCATGCCCACTCTCATCACAATAATCCATGAAACTTTTCAGACCAATGCTCCATGCCCTTGTCATCACAATGCTCCATTAACCATGTCATAACAATGCTCCATGACCCCTGCCATCACAATGTTCTACGGCTTTGTCTTCGCAAGACTCCATGACCCTTGTCATCACAGTGCTCCAAGACCCCTGTAATCACAATGCTCCATGCCCATGTCATCACAAAGCTCCCTGACACATGTCATCAGAATGCTCCATGGCCTTCTCATCACAATGCTCCATGTCCTTTTCATAACAATGCTCCAAGACCCCTGTAATAACAATACTCCATGCCACTTTTCATCTCAGTGCTCCATGAACCCTGTCATCACAATTCAACATGCCCATCATCATAATGCTTCATGCTATTGTCATCACAATGAAATCAATATTCTCCATGACCTCTGTCATCACAATGCTCCAAACCCCTATGATCACAATGTTCCATAAAACTTTTCATCACAACGCCCCATGATGCTGGTTACCACAATTATCCATGGACTTCTCATCACAATGCTCCATGACCTTTGTCATCACAATTCTCAATACACTTGTCATCACAATGCTCCCTGGAACTTGTCATCAGTATGCTCATTGAAAACTGTCATGACAAGTCTCCATGCACTTTTCATCAAAATGCTCCATGCCATTGTCATCACAATACTCCACAAGTTTGTCATCAGAATGCTCCGTGACACTTGTCATCACAATGATCCATGAACCCTGTCATCAAAATGTTCCATGACACCTGTCATCACAATGCTCCATGCCCCTTGTCATTACAATGATCCATGATGCTCGTCATCACAATTATCCATGGTCTTCTCATCACAGTGCTCCACTGTCTTGCCATCACAATGCTCCATGACATGGTTATCACAATGCTCCATGTCCCCAGTCATCACAATGCTCCATGACCCCTGTCATCACAATACTCCATACCCCTTTTCATTACAGTGATCCATGACGCACATAATCACAGTTAGCCATGGTCTTCTCATCACAATGCTCCACGCCCTTGTCATCAACACACTCCATGACACTTGTCATCACAATGCTCCATGCCCACTGTCATCACAATGCTCCATGACCCCTGTCATCACAATTCTCCACACCCCTTGTCATTACAGTGCTCCATGACGCTTGTCATCACAATTATCCATGGTCTTCTCATCACAATGCTCCACGGTCTTGCCATGAAAATGCTCCATGCCAAGGTCATCACACTGCTCCATGTCCCTGTCATCACAATTCTCCACGTTCTTGGCATCACTATGCTCCATGACACTTCTCATCAAAGTGTTAAATGCTTTGTCATCACAATTCTCTATGCCCTTGTCATCGCAATGCTCCATAACCCCTGTCATAGCAAGCTCCATGTGCTTTTCATCACAATACTCCATGTGCTTGTCGTCACAATGCTCCATGACCTTTGTCATCACAATGCACCCTGTCACTTGTTGTCAGAATGCTCCTTGAAACGTGTCATGAAAAGGCTCCATGCCTTTTTCATCACAATGCCCCATGCCGTTTTCTTCACAATGCTCCATGCCTTTGTCATCAAAATACTCCACAAGCTTGTCATCAGAATATTCCCTGACCATTGTCATCACAATGCTCCAAGACCCCTGTTATCACAATGCTCCATACTCCCTGTCATTACAGTGCTCCATGATGCTCGTCATCACAGTTACCCGTGGTCTTCTCATCACAATGCTCCACGGTCTTGCCATCACAGTGCTCCAAGCCCTGGTCATCACAATGCTCCATGTCCCGTGTCAGCACAATTCTCCACGTTCTTGGCATCACTATGCTCCATGACATTACTCATCACAGTGTTACATGCTTTGTCATCACAATTCTCTATGCACTTGTCATCGCAATACTCCATGATCCCTGTCATAGCAAGCTCCATGTGCTTGTCATCACAATGCTTCATGAACTGGTCATCAAAATTCTCAATGGCCCTTGTCATCACAATGCTCCATGCCCTTGTCATCAAAATGCTCCATTACCTTTGTCATCACCATCCTCCATGACACTTGGCCTCACAATGCTCCATTCCATTGTCATCGCAATGACCATGACATATCTCATCACAATGCTCCCTGACACCTGTCTTCACAATACTCCATGACCTTCTCATCACAATGCTCCATGCCCTTGTCATCACAATGCGCCATGCCCACTCTCATCACAATAGTCCATGAAATTTGTCAGACCAATGAAACATGCCCCTGTCATCACAATGCTCCATGCCCATGTCATCACAAAGCTCCCTGACGCATGTCATCAGAATGCTCCATGGCCTTCTCATCACAATGCTCCATGCCCTTCTCATCAGAATGCAACATGCCTTTGTCATTGCAATCCTCCAAGACACATGTATCACTGTGTTCCGTGCCCTTGTCATCACAATGCTCCATGCCCACTCTCATCACAATAATCCATGAAACTTTTCAGACCAATGCTCCATGCCCTTGTCATCACAATGCTCCAAGACCCCTGTAATCACAATGCTCTATGCCCATGTCATCACAAAGCTCCCTGACGCATGTCATCAGAATGCTCCATGGCCTTCTCATCACAATGCTCCATGCCTTTTTCATCACAATGCTCCAAGACCCCTGTAATAACCATACTCAAGCCACTTTTCATCTCAGTGCTCCATGAACCCTGTCATCACAATGCACCATGCCCATCATCATAATGCTTCATGCTATTGTCATCACAATGAAATCAAAATTCTCCATGACCTCTGTCATCACAATGCTCCAAACCACTGTGATCACAATGTTCCATAAAACTTGTCATCACAATGCCCCATGATGATGGTTACCACAATTATCCATGGACTTCTCATCACAATGCTCCCTGGAACTTGTCATCAGTATGCTCATTGAAAACTCTCATGACAAGTCTCCATGCCCTTTTCATCACAATGATCCATGCCCTTTTCATCACAATGCTCCATGCCATTGTCATCACAATACTCCACAAGCTTGTCATCAGAATGCTCCGTGACACTTGTCATCACAATGATCCATGAACCCTGTCATCAAAATGTTCCATGACACCTGTCATCACAATGCTCCATGCCCCTTGTCATTACAGTGCTCCATGATGCTCGTCATCACAATTATCCATGGTCTTCTCATCACAGTGCTCCACTGTCTTGCCATCAGAATGCTCCATGACCTGGTTATCACAATGCTCCATGTCCCCAGTCATCACAATGCTCCATGACCCCTGTCATCACAATAATCCATACCCCTTTTCATTACAGTGATCCATGACGCTCGTAATCACAATTATCCATGCTCTTCTCATCACAATGCTCCACGCCCTTGTCATCAAAATGCTCCATGACACTTGTCATCACAATGCTCCATGACCACTGTCATCACAATGCTCCATGACCCCTGTCATCACAATGCTCCAAACCCCTTGTCATTACAGTGCTCCATGACGCTTGTCATCACAATTTTCAATGATCTTCTCATCACAATGCTCCACGGTCTTGCCATCACAATGCTCCATGCCCTGGTCATCACACTGCTCCATGTCCCTGACATCACAATTCTCCACGTTCTTGGCATCAGAATGCTCCATGACACTTCTCATCAAAGTGTTACATGCTTTGTCATCACAATTCTCAATGCACTTGTCATCGCAATGCTCCATGACCCCTGTCATAGCAAGCTCCATGTGCTTGTCATCACAATACTCCATGTGCTTGTCGTCACAATGCTCCATGACCTTTGTCATCACAAGGCTCCCTGACACTTGTTCTCAGAATGCTTCTTGAAACCTCTCATGAAAAGGCTCCATGCCTTTTTCATCACAATGCCCCATGCCGTTTTCTTCACAATGCTCCATGCCTTTGTCATCAAAATACTCCACAAGCTTGTCAACAGAGTGCTCCCTGACCCTTGTCATCACTCCATGACCCCTGTTATCACAATGCTCCATACCCTTTGTCATTACAGTGCTCCATGACGCTCGTCATCACAGTTACCCGTGGTCTTCTCATCACAGTGCTCCACGGTCTTGCCATCACAATGCTCCATGCCCTGGTCATCACAATGCTCCATGTCCCGTGTCATCACAATTCTTCACGTTCTTGGCATCACTATGCTCCATGACACTTCTCATCAGAGTGTTACATGCTTTGTCATCACAGTTCTTTATGCACTTGTCATCGCAATATTCCATGATGCCTGTCATAGCAAGCTCCATGTGCTTGTCATCACAATGCTCCATGAACTGGTCATCAAAATTCTCAATGGCCCTTGTCATCACAATGCTCCATGCCCTTGTCATCACAAAGCTCCATGACCCTTGTCATCACAATGCTCCAAGCACTTGTCATCAAAATGCTCCATTACCTTTGTCATCACAATCCTCCATGTCACTTGGCATCACAATGCTCCATTCCATTGTCATCGCAATGACTATGACATATGTCATCACAACGCTCCCTGACACCTGTCTTCACAACACTCCATGACCTTCTCATCACAATGCTCCATGCACTTGTCATCACAATGCGCCATGCCCACTCTCATCACAATAGTCCATGAAATTTGTCAGACCAATGCAACATGCCCCTGTCATCACAATGCTCCATGCACTTTCATCACAATGCTCTATGAACCCTGTCATCACAATGCTCCGTGACTCCAGTCATCACAATGCTTCATGACCATTGTCACCACAATGCTCCATGAACATTTCATCACAATTCTCCGTGACCCTAGTCATCACAATGCTCCATGCCTTTGTCAGCGCAATACTCCATGACCCATGGCATCACAATGCGCCATGCATTTGTCATCACAATGCTCCACATCGTTGTCATCACAATGCTCCATAAACCTTGTCATCACAATGTCCATGTGTTTGTCAGCACAATGCTCCATGACCCATATCATCACAAGGTGCCATGCGTTTGTCATCACAGTGCTCCACAACCTTGTTATCACAATGCTCCATGCACTTCTCATCAAAATGCCCTCTCACCAATGATATCACAATGTTCCATCACTAATCATCTCAATACTCCCTCACGGCTGTCATCACAATGTTCCATAACCCTTGTCACAACAATGCTACATGCACTTATCATCACAATGCTCCATGCCCCTGACATCACAATGTTCCATAACCCCTGTCATCACAATGCTCCATGACCCTTTTCATCACAATGCTCCATGACCCCTGACATCACAATGTTCCATAAACACTGTCATCAAAATGTTCCATGACCATTTCATCCAATTGCTCCATGACCCTGTCATCACAATGCTCCCTGCCCTTCTCATCTCAATGCACCACACCCTTGTCATCAAAATGCTCCATGGCCTATGTCATCACAAAGCTCCATGACCCTTGGCATCACAATGCTCCATGCCATTGTCATCACAAAGCTCCATGAAACCTCTCATCACATTGCTCCATGACATTTTCATCACAAAGCTTCATGACGCTTGTCATCACAATGCTCAATGCCTTTCTCATCACAATGCACCATGCCTTTGTCATTGCAATCCTCCAAGACACATGTATCACTGTGTTCCGTGCACTTGTCATCACAATGCTCCATGCCCACTCTCATCACAATAATCCATGAAAATTTTCATACCAATGCTCCATGCCCTTGTCATCAAAATGCTCCAATACCACTGTCATAACAATGCTCCATGACCCCTGCCATCACAATGTTCCACGGCTTTGTTATCTCAAGACTCCATGACCCTTGTCATCACAATGCTCCAAGACCCCTGTTATCACAATGCTCCATGCCCATGTCATCACAAAGCTCCCTGACACATGTCATCAGAATGCTCCATGGCCTTCTCATCACAATGCTCCTTGCCCTTCTCATCACAATGCACCATGCCTTTGTCATTGCAATCCTCCAAGAAACATGTATCACTGTGTTCCGTGCCCTTGTCATCACAATGCTCCATGCCCACTCTCATCACAATAATCCATAAAACTTGTCAGACCAATGCTCCATGCCCTTCTCATCACAATGCTCCATTACCCCTATCATAACAATGCTCCATGACCCCTGCCATCACAATGTTCTATGGCTTTGTCATCGCAAGACTCCATGACACTTGTCATCACAATGCTCCAAGACCCTTGTAATCACAATGATCCATGCCCATGTCATCACAAAGCTCCCTGACACATGTCATCAGAATGCTCCATGGACTTCTCATCACAATGCTCCATGCCCTTTTCATCACAATGCTCCCAGACCCCTGTAATAACAATACTCCATGCCACTTTTCATCTCAATGCTCCATGAACCCTGTCATCACAATGCACCATGCCCATCATCCTAATGCTTCATGCTATTGTCATCACAATGAAATCAAAATTCTCCATGACCTCTGTCATCACAATGCTCCAAACCCCTGTGATCACAATGTTCCATAAAACTTGTCATCACAACGCCCCATGATGCTGGTTACCGCAGTAATCCATGGATTTCTCATCACAATGCTCCATGAACTTTGTCAACACAATTCTCAATACACTTGTCATCACAATGCTCCCTGGAACTTGTCATCAGTATGCTCATTGAAAACTGTCATGACAAGTCTCCATGCCCTTTTCATCACAATGACCCATGCCCTTTTCATCACAATGCTCCATGCCATTGTCATCACAATACTCCACAAGCTTGTCATCAGAATGCTCCGTGACACTTGTCATCACATTGATCCATGAACCCTGTCATCAAAATGTTCCATGACACCTGTCATCACAATGCTCCATGCCCCTTGTCATTACAGTGCTCCATGATGCTCGTCATCACAATTATCCATGGTCTTCTCATCACAGTGCTCCACTGTCTTGCCATCACAATGCTCCATGACATGGTTATCACAATGCTCCATGTCCCCAGTCATCACAATGCTCCATGACCCCTGTCATCACAATACTCCATACCCCTTTTCATTACAGTGCTCCATGACGCTCGTAATCACAATTATCCCTGCTCTTCAAATCACAATGCTCCACGCCCCTGTCATCAACATGCTCCATGACACTTGTCATCACAATGCTCCATGACCTCTGTCATCACAATGCTCCATGACCCCTGTCATCACAATGCTCCACACCCCTTGTCATTACAGTGCTCCATGACGCTTGTCATCACAATTATCCATGGTCTTCTCATCACAATGCTCCACGGTCTTGCCATCACAATGCTCCATGCCCTGGTCATCACACTGCTCCATGTCCCTGTCATCACAATTCTCCACGTTCTTGGCATCACTATGCTCCATGACACTTCTCATCAAAGTGTTACATGCTCTGTCATCACAATTCTCTATGCACTTGTCATCACAATGCTCCATGACCCCTGTCATAGCAAGCTCCATGTGCTTGTCATCACAATACTCCATGTGCTTGTCGTCACAATGCTCCATGACCTTTGTCATCACAAGTCTCCCTGACACTTGTTGTCAGAATGCTCCTTGAAACCTGTCATGAAAAGGCTCCATGCCTTTTTCATCACAATGCCCCATGCCGTTTTCTTCACAATGCTCCATGCCATTGTCATCAAAATACTCCACAAGTTTGTCATCAGAGTGCTCCCTGACCCTTGGCATCACAATGCTTCTTGACCCCTGTTATCACAATGCTCCATACCCCTTGTCATTACAGTGCTCCATGACGCTCGTCATCACAGTTACCCGTGGCCTTCTCATCACAATGCTCCACGGTCTTGCCATCACAATGCTCCATGCCCTGGTCATCACAGTGCTCCATGCCCTGGTCATCACAATGCTCCATTCCCTGTGTCATCACATTTCTCCACGTTCTTGGCATCACTATGCTCCATGACACTTCTCATCAGAGTGTTACATGCTTTGTCATCACAGTTCTTTATGCACTTGTCATCGCAATATTCCATGATGCCTGTCATAGCAAGCTCCATGTGCTTGTCATCACAATGCTCCATGAACTGGTCATCAAAATTCTCAATGGCCCTTGTCATCACAATGCTCCATGCCCTTGTCATCACAAATCTCCATGACCCTTGTCATCACAATGCTCCAAGCACTTGTCATCAAAATGCTCCATTACCTTTGTCATCACAATCCTCCATGTCACTTGGCATCACAATGCTCCATTCCATTGTCATCGCAATGACTATGACATATGTCATCACAACGCTCCCTGACACCTGTCTTCACAACACTCCATGACCTTCTCATCACAATGCTCCATGCACTTGTCATCACAATGCGCCATGCCCACTCTCATCACAATAGTCCATGAAATTTGTCAGACCAATGCAACATGCCCCTGTCATCACAATGCTCCATGCACTTTCATCACAATGCTCTATGAACCCTGTCATCACAATGCTCCGTGACTCCAGTCATCACAATGCTTCATGACCATTGTCACCACAATGCTCCATGAACATTTCATCACAATTCTCCGTGACCCTAGTCATCACAATGCTCCATGCCTTTGTCAGCGCAATACTCCATGACCCATGGCATCACAATGCGCCATGCATTTGTCATCACAATGCTCCACATCGTTGTCATCACAATGCTCCATAAACCTTGTCATCACAATGTCCATGTGTTTGTCAGCACAATGCTCCATGACCCATATCATCACAAGGTGCCATGCGTTTGTCATCACAGTGCTCCACAACCTTGTTATCACAATGCTCCATGCACTTCTCATCAAAATGCCCTCTCACCAATGATATCACAATGTTCCATCACTAATCATCTCAATACTCCCTCACGGCTGTCATCACAATGTTCCATAACCCTTGTCACAACAATGCTACATGCACTTATCATCACAATGCTCCATGCCCCTGACATCACAATGTTCCATAACCCCTGTCATCACAATGCTCCATGACCCTTTTCATCACAATGCTCCATGACCCCTGACATCACAATGTTCCATAAACACTGTCATCAAAATGTTCCATGACCATTTCATCCAATTGCTCCATGACCCTGTCATCACAATGCTCCCTGCCCTTCTCATCTCAATGCACCACACCCTTGTCATCAAAATGCTCCATGGCCTATGTCATCACAAAGCTCCATGACCCTTGGCATCACAATGCTCCATGCCATTGTCATCACAAAGCTCCATGAAACCTCTCATCACATTGCTCCATGACATTTTCATCACAAAGCTTCATGACGCTTGTCATCACAATGCTCAATGCCTTTCTCATCACAATGCACCATGCCTTTGTCATTGCAATCCTCCAAGACACATGTATCACTGTGTTCCGTGCACTTGTCATCACAATGCTCCATGCCCACTCTCATCACAATAATCCATGAAAATTTTCATACCAATGCTCCATGCCCTTGTCATCAAAATGCTCCAATACCACTGTCATAACAATGCTCCATGACCCCTGCCATCACAATGTTCCACGGCTTTGTTATCTCAAGACTCCATGACCCTTGTCATCACAATGCTCCAAGACCCCTGTTATCACAATGCTCCATGCCCATGTCATCACAAAGCTCCCTGACACATGTCATCAGAATGCTCCATGGCCTTCTCATCACAATGCTCCTTGCCCTTCTCATCACAATGCACCATGCCTTTGTCATTGCAATCCTCCAAGAAACATGTATCACTGTGTTCCGTGCCCTTGTCATCACAATGCTCCATGCCCACTCTCATCACAATAATCCATAAAACTTGTCAGACCAATGCTCCATGCCCTTCTCATCACAATGCTCCATTACCCCTATCATAACAATGCTCCATGACCCCTGCCATCACAATGTTCTATGGCTTTGTCATCGCAAGACTCCATGACACTTGTCATCACAATGCTCCAAGACCCTTGTAATCACAATGATCCATGCCCATGTCATCACAAAGCTCCCTGACACATGTCATCAGAATGCTCCATGGACTTCTCATCACAATGCTCCATGCCCTTTTCATCACAATGCTCCCAGACCCCTGTAATAACAATACTCCATGCCACTTTTCATCTCAATGCTCCATGAACCCTGTCATCACAATGCACCATGCCCATCATCCTAATGCTTCATGCTATTGTCATCACAATGAAATCAAAATTCTCCATGACCTCTGTCATCACAATGCTCCAAACCCCTGTGATCACAATGTTCCATAAAACTTGTCATCACAACGCCCCATGATGCTGGTTACCGCAGTAATCCATGGATTTCTCATCACAATGCTCCATGAACTTTGTCAACACAATTCTCAATACACTTGTCATCACAATGCTCCCTGGAACTTGTCATCAGTATGCTCATTGAAAACTGTCATGACAAGTCTCCATGCCCTTTTCATCACAATGACCCATGCCCTTTTCATCACAATGCTCCATGCCATTGTCATCACAATACTCCACAAGCTTGTCATCAGAATGCTCCGTGACACTTGTCATCACATTGATCCATGAACCCTGTCATCAAAA
The DNA here is from genome assembly GCF_964165515.1 of Mesoplodon bidens. NCBI lineage: Eukaryota > Metazoa > Chordata > Mammalia > Artiodactyla > Ziphiidae > Mesoplodon > Mesoplodon bidens. The sequence continues at coordinate 809,381 of NW_027671760.1, forward strand.
TGTTCCATGACACCTGTCATCACAATGCTCCATGCCCCTTGTCATTACAGTGCTCCATGATGCTCGTCATCACAATTATCCATGGTCTTCTCATCACAGTGCTCCACTGTCTTGCCATCACAATGCTCCATGACATGGTTATCACAATGCTCCATGTCCCCAGTCATCACAATGCTCCATGACCCCTGTCATCACAATACTCCATACCCCTTTTCATTACAGTGCTCCATGACGCTCGTAATCACAATTATCCCTGCTCTTCAAATCACAATGCTCCACGCCCCTGTCATCAACATGCTCCATGACACTTGTCATCACAATGCTCCATGACCTCTGTCATCACAATGCTCCATGACCCCTGTCATCACAATGCTCCACACCCCTTGTCATTACAGTGCTCCATGACGCTTGTCATCACAATTATCCATGGTCTTCTCATCACAATGCTCCACGGTCTTGCCATCACAATGCTCCATGCCCTGGTCATCACACTGCTCCATGTCCCTGTCATCACAATTCTCCACGTTCTTGGCATCACTATGCTCCATGACACTTCTCATCAAAGTGTTACATGCTCTGTCATCACAATTCTCTATGCACTTGTCATCACAATGCTCCATGACCCCTGTCATAGCAAGCTCCATGTGCTTGTCATCACAATACTCCATGTGCTTGTCGTCACAATGCTCCATGACCTTTGTCATCACAAGTCTCCCTGACACTTGTTGTCAGAATGCTCCTTGAAACCTGTCATGAAAAGGCTCCATGCCTTTTTCATCACAATGCCCCATGCCGTTTTCTTCACAATGCTCCATGCCATTGTCATCAAAATACTCCACAAGTTTGTCATCAGAGTGCTCCCTGACCCTTGGCATCACAATGCTTCTTGACCCCTGTTATCACAATGCTCCATACCCCTTGTCATTACAGTGCTCCATGACGCTCGTCATCACAGTTACCCGTGGCCTTCTCATCACAATGCTCCACGGTCTTGCCATCACAATGCTCCATGCCCTGGTCATCACAGTGCTCCATGCCCTGGTCATCACAATGCTCCATTCCCTGTGTCATCACATTTCTCCACGTTCTTGGCATCACTATGCTCCATGACACTTCTCATCAGAGTGTTACATGCTTTGTCATCACAATTCTCTTTGCACTTGTCATCGCAATGCTCCATGATCCCTGTCATAGCAAGCTCTATGTGCTTCTCATCACAATGCTTCATGAACTGGTCATCAAAATTCTCAATGGCCCTTGTCATCACAATGCTCCATGCCCTTGTCATCAAAATGCTCCATTACCTTTGTCATCACCATCCTCCATGACACTTGGCCTCACATTGCTCCATTCCATTGTCATCGCAATGACCATGACATATCTCATCACAATGCTCCCTGACACCTGTCTTCACAATACTCCATGACCTTCTCATCACAATGCTCTATGCCCTTGTCATCACAATGCGCCATGCCCACTCTCATCACAATAGTCCATGAAATTTGTCAGACCAATGCAACATGCCCCTGTCATCACAATGCTCCATGCACTTTCATCACAATGCTCTATGACCCCTGTCATCACAATGCTCCGTGACTCCATTCATCACAATGCTTCATGACCATTGTCACCACAATGCTCCATGAACATTTCATCACAATGCTCCGTGACCCTAGTCATCACAATGCTCCATGCCTTTGTCAGCACAATACTCCTTGACCCATGGCATCACAATGCGCCATGCGCTTGTCATCACAATGTTCCACATCGTTGTCAGCACAATGCTCCATGACCCATATCATCACAATGTGCCATGCGTTTGTCATCACAGTGCTCCACAACATTTTTATCACAATGCTCCATGCACTTCTCATCAAAATGCTCTCTCACCAATGATATCACAATGTTCCATCACTAATCATCTCAATACTCCCTCACGCCTGTCATCACAATGTTCCATAACCCTTGTCACTACAATGCTCCATGCACTTATCATCACAATGCTCCATGCCCCTGACATCACAATGTTCCTTAACCCCTGTCATCAAAATGTTCCATGACCCTTTTCATCCAATTGCTCCATGACACTGTCATCACAATGATCCCTGCCCTTCTCATCACAATGCACCACGCCCTTGTCATCAAAATGCTCCATGGCCTATGTCATCACAAATCTCCATGACCCTTGGCATCACAATGCTGCATGCCACTGTCATCACAAAGCTCAATGAAACTTCTCATCACATTGATCCTTGACATTGTCATTCACAAAGCTCCATGACGCTTGTTATCACAATGCTCCATGCCCTTGTCATTGCAATCCTCCATGACACATGTATCACTGTGTTCCGTGCCCTTGTCATCACAATGCTCCATGCCCACTCTCATCACAATAATCCATGAAACTTTTCAGACCAATGTTCCATGTCCTTGTCATCACAATGCTCCATTACTCCTGTCATAAAAATGATCCATGACCCGTGCCATCACCATGTTCCACGGCCTTGTCATCACAAGGCTCCATGACCCTTGTCATCACAGTGTTCCAAGACACCTGTAATCACAAAGCTCCATGCCCCTCTTCATCTCAATGCTCCATGAACCCTGTCATCACAATGCACCATGCCGATAATCATAATGCTTCATGCTATTGCCATCACAATGAAATCAAAATTCTCCATGACTTCGTCATCACAATGCTCCAAACCCTTGTGATCACAATGTTCAATAACACTTATCATCAAAACACCCCATGACGCTCATCATCACAATTATCCATGGTCTTCTCATCACAGTGCTCCATGACCTTTGTCATCACAATGCTCAATACACTTGTTATCACAATGCTCCCTGACACTTGTCATCAGAATGCTCCTTGAACCCTGTCATGAAAAGGCTCCATGTCTTTTTCATAACAATGAGCCATGCCCTTTTCATCACAATGCTTCAAGACCACTCTAATCAAAATGTTCCATGCCCTTGTCATCACAAATCTCCATGACGCATTTCAGAATGCTCCATTGCCTTCTCATCACAATGCTCCATGCCCTTGTCATCACAATGCTCCAAGACCACTGTAATCACAATGTTCCATGCCCCTTTTCATCAGAATGCTCCATGAGACTTTTCATTACAAGGCTCCATGGTCTTCTCATCACAATGCTCCAGGAACTTGTCATCACAGTGCTCAATTTCGTTGTCATCACAATGCTCCATGACCCCTGTCATCACAATACTCCATGAATATTTTCAGCCCAATGCTCCATGGCCTTGTCATCACAATGCTCCATTACCCCTGGCATAACAATGCTCCATGACCCCATCCATCACCATGTTCCACGGCCTTGTCATCACATGGCTCCATGACTCTTGTCATCACAATGCTCCAATACCCTTGTAATCACCATGCTCCATGCCCCTTTTCATCTCATTGCTCCATGAACCCTGTCATCACAATGAACCATGCCCATTATGATAATGCTTCATGCTATTGTCATCACAATGAAATCAAAATTCTCCATGAGCTCTGTCATCACAATGCTCCAAACCCTTGTGATCACAATGTTCCATAACACTTGCCATCACAATGCCCCATGACGCTGGTCATCACAATTATCCATGGACTTCTCATCACAATGCTCCATGACCTTTGTCATCACAATTCTCAGTACACTTGTCATCACAATGCTCCCTGACACTTGTCGTCAGTATGCTCCTTGTACCCTGTCATGACAAGTCTCCATGCCTTTTTCATCACAATGATCCATGCCATTGTCATCACAATGTTCCCTGACACTTGTCGTCAGTATGCTCCTTGAACCCTGTCATGACATGTCTCCATGAATTTTTCATCACAATGATCCATGCCCTTTTCATCACAATGCTCCATGCCATTGTCATCACAATACTCCACAAGCTTGTCATCAGAATGCTCCGTGACACTTGTCATCACAATGATCCATGACCCGTGTCATCACAATGCTCCATGCCCCTTGTCATTAGAGTGCTCCATGATGCTCGTCATCACAATTATCCATGGTCTTCTCATCACAGTGCTCCACGGTCTTGCAATCACAATGATCCATGCCCTGATCATCACAATACTCCATGTACCTTGTTATCAAAATTCTCCACATCCTTGTCATCACAATGCTCCATGACAGTTCTCATAACAGTGTTACATGCTCTTGTCATCACAATGCTCCAAGCCCTTGTCATCACAATGCTCCATTACCTTTGTCATCACAATCCTCCATAACACTTGGCATCACAATGCTCCATGCCAATGTCATCACAATGGGCCATGAAATATGTCATCACAATGCTCCCAGACACCTGTCTTCACAATATTCCATGACCTTGTCTTCCCAATGCTCCATGCCCTTATCATCCCAATGTGCCATGCACACTCTCAACACAATTATCCATGAAACTTATCAGACCAATGCTCCATGCCCCTGTCATCAAAATGCTCCAAGTCATTTTCATCACAATGCTCCATGAACCCTCTCATCACATTGTTCCATGCCCTTGTCATCACAAAGCCCCATGATGCTTGTCATCACAATGCCCGATGCCCTTCTCATCACAATGCTCCATGCCCTTGTCATTACAATCCACCATGACCCATGTATCACAGTGTTCAGTGTCCTTGTCATCACAATGCTCCATGCCCACTCTCATCACAATAATCCATGAAACATTTCAGACCAATGCTCCATGCCCTTCTCATCACAATGCTCCATTACCCCTGTCATAACAATGCTTCATGACCACTGCCATCACAATGATCCACAGCCTTGTCATCACAAGGCTCAATGACCCTTGTCATCACAATGCTCCAAGAACCCTGTAATCACAATGCTCCATGCCCTTGTCATCACAAAGCTCCATGACGCATGTCATCAGAATGCTCCATGGCCTTCTCATTCATGATGCTACATGCCCATGTCATCACAATGCTCCAAGACTCCTGTAATAACAATAATCCATGCCCCTTTTCATCTCAATGCTCCATGAACCCTGTCATCACAATGCACCATGTGCAACATCATAATGGTTCAGGCTATTGTCATCACAATGAAATCAAAATGCTCCATGACCTCTGTCATCACAATGCTCCAAATCCTTGTGATCACAATGTTCCATAACACTTATCATCACAACGCCCCATGACACTTGTCATAACAATTATCCATTTCTTCTCATCACAATGCTCCATGACCTTTGTCATCACAATTCTCAATACCCTTGTCATCACAATGCTCCCTGACACTTGTCTTCAGTATGCTCCTTGAACCCTGTCATGACAAGGCTCCATGCCTTTTTCATGACAATGATCCATACCCTTTTCATCACAGTGCTCCAAGAACCCTGTAATCACAATGCTCCATGCCCTTGTCATCACAAAGCACCATGATGCATGACATCAGAACGCACCATGGCCATCTCATCCTAATGCTTCATGCTCTTGTCATCACAATGCTCCAAGACTCCTGTAATCACAATGCCCAATGCCCCTTTTCATCAGAATGCTCCTTGAGACTTGTCATCACAAGGCTCCATGGTCTTCTCATCACAATGCTCCAGTACCTTGTCATCACAATGCTCCATGACCCATTTCATCACAATACTCCATGAGCATTTTCAGCCCAATGCTCCTTCACCTTCTCATCACAATGCTCCATGACCCCTGTCATCACAATGCTCCATGACCACTGTCATCACAACGCTCCATGAACCCTGACAACACAACGTTCTGGGACTCTTGTCATCAAAATGCTCCATGACCCTTGTCATCACAGTGATCCATGCCCTTGTCATCCCAATGCTCCATGATCCCTGTAATCACAATGCTCCGTGACACTTGTCATCACAGTGCTCCATAAAGCTTGTCATCACAATGCTCCTTGCCTTTGTCAGCAAAATGCTACATAATCTTGTCATCACAATGCTCCATGTGCTTGTCATTACATTCCTCCATAACCATTGGGATCACATTGCTTCATGCCCTTGTCAACTCTCTCTTGCCTTTCTGGTTTTTACAGATATTCGGATGTCCCTTTTGACCGGTGGGAAGTGACAATTCTTTGTAGTGTGCATTTGCATTGTGTGCTTGCTTAATTGGCCAGAAAGGGCGTATGCGTTTTCTCCTGAATATATTCAGGAGAAAAGGCATACGCCCTTTTTGGCCAACGGCATCACTGTCCAAGTTGTGATGCTTTTCCTGTACTTTAAAGGTGATTCCAATTTACCTCTTGAAATATGTTTTGTGCAATTCTGCCTCATTTTCAAGTCCCCTTCTTTACCTTCCCTCAAGAGATTTTGGAAGAGAGTAGTCCTTTATAACTCTGCAGGTTTGTGAATTGCTGTGCCCCTGATCCCCAATTTTCAAATCCCATTTTTGTGAGCTGGCCGCAAATCCACAATTTTGCTTCAGGACCTATACTGGTTCCAGGGGTGGCTATATTGGTTCCCTGTGGGTGGCTGAGGCTTTGGTTAATTCTTCTTGCTGACGGGAAATTAGAGTGACATGTGCCCGTCCAAATGCCTACATCTACTCTCTGATAGGTTCTCCCTCTTCCCTTTCATCCTCTGCACAATTAGCAAACTGTGTGCACCAGGAGGTTATAGGGGCTGACTCTCCTAAGTTGGGAGATTGATAGTAAAGCAGTTGGAATACCAAACAGGAGCAGAAGGAGAAGAAAAATTAGGAGAGATTTAGAAACTTTTGCCATGACAGGTTGTCCATTCTCTAGGTTTCCCATACATGTTATAACTGTAGTGATATTCCCTTCTACCTGGAGATTTGGGACCCATGGAATGGTTACATGCATTACTACTTTAAGGGTCTGATTTTCTCTCCCAATCTCACCAGTCCTCTCAGTCCCAAGTCTCCAGCCTTATATCTCATCCAGCTGTCTTTGCCGATAGGGTCATTCCAGGTTTCATCAGAACCTTTGAAGGAATTGTGTAAGAATTTCGCTGTTTTTTGGTTTTGTTTTTGAAATGCATTTTTATAATGGGGTTGAGCTGATTATCACTGACTTGTTTATGACAGTCTACACACAATTGGTTCCCTTACGAAGACATATTAATACATAGGTTTTAAGATTCTTACTAGTCAGATATATACCTATGCGGGAAATAGGGGTGTTGAGTCCCGTTCACTGAGGAAGTTGTAGGTCTTGTCTATTCTGTATTTGGTTTATGGAATGGTACCTGTGTTAATATCAAACTCTGGTTTTATGCATCACCCCACCTCTCCTTTCTCCTGAAGCAGGCATAAGATTTTTTTTTCTAAACGTGAGACTTTGTTCTCTTTCCTAATTCAGTTCATGTGTTGTGATATTGATATTTCCTCTATAAGTGATATCTTATGATAAGATTCTTTTTTCTGTGTGACTAATTTCCCTTAGAATCATCATACTTAAATCCACTCATTATGCTGCTACTGGCCTTATATACATTGATTTCACGTCTGAGTGATATTCCGTTGTACAAAATTACCACAAGTTCTTTATGCATTTCTGTTTTTCCTGGGATATTTTAGGTGTACCAAAGTTGAGGTTCTTGTATGCAGAGCAGCCCTAAACTTTGGGGTGCCTGTGTCTTATTGATATTTAGTCTTCCCAAGTTATATGCCCATGAGTTGAAGTCCCCTTTGCTCGGGGGCTTTGTATTTTAGATGTTTTAGGAAACAGCATACACTTCTTCAGAGTGGCTCTTGGATATTTATACCCCACCCATCAGCGTGACTTGGCTCCCTGTTTCCCATGGCCTCTCCTGCATTTCTGGTTTGTACACATTTTTTGGATGGCCTTTCTGAGCAGTGGAAATTGAGACTTCTTTGTTGTGCGGATATGCATTTCCCTCTTGCTTGGTTGGCCAAAAACTCTGTCTGTGTTTTTTTCCTGAAGATATTCACGAAAAAAACAGATACACCCTTTTGCCCAACTGCATCATTTTAGAAATTCTGCTGCTTTTCATATGATTTAAATGTGAGTAGAATCTACCTTTTGAAATCTGTTTCCTGCAATTCTGCCTCTCATTCATATCCTCTTCGTTGCCTTTCCTGAATATATTTTTGGACGTTGGTTATCATTTATATCTTTGCAGGTCTATGAATTGTCTGCTCCTGAGCTGCATTTTGCAACTCGCTTTTTTTGTGTGTTGTATGCCAAACCAATGGATTGCTTCCGGCCCTATTCCGGTTCTGGGGAGGCAGGCTGAGCCTTTCGTTAATTCTTCTTCCTAATGGGAAAATGGAGTGGCATGTGCCTGTCAAAACTCCTACAGCTAACCTCTCATTGGTTCCCCCTCTTCCCATTTATCCTCTGCACAAATTGAAAACTGTGTAAAACAGGAGGTTAAAGGTGCTGATTCTCCAAGTGGGGAGATTGTTAGTAATGTGGCTGGAATGGCGAACCTCAGCACCAGGAGATAAAAAATGAGGTGCATTTTAGACACCTTTTCCTGAGCACATGGTGTACATTCATCTCAGTTTCCCAGGCATGTTTTCACTGTCAGAAGATTCCCTTGAACCTGCAGATTTGGGACCCATGGAATGGGTACCAGGCAGTATTACTTTAAAAGGTCTGCATTTTCTCACCAAACCTCTCTAACATCTCTTAGCGTGCATAGCTTCCAGCCTTATATATCATCCTGCTGTGGGTCTACATGTGTTCAATTCATGTTACATCGTAGACCTTCAACAAAAGTTGTAAGAATTTTTGTCTGTCTCACTGTTTTAATAAATATTTTTAACTTTATTTTTATATTGGTTACAGCTGATTTTCAAAGCTCTGTTTTTTGCTCCTGTACATCCACTTGATTCATGTTCTGTGAGACAACAATAAATTCCTTTTCAGATGCTTACCAGTCATATGTATTATTTTCCAGTGACTTGAGTGGACTGAGTGCAGTTCTTTGAGGTACCGTGTAGGCCTTGTCATTTATTCAATTTGGTACTTGGAATGGTATCTTTGCTAATTTCAACCTCCTGGATAATACCTCATCATTCCCCACCTTTCCCATTTAGCAGCCTTATGTCTATTTTCTACATATTTGACTATGTTTCTGTATTGTAATTTATTTCATGTGTAGCCATTTTTGATTCCACCTTTAAGTGACATCTTATGATATGTGTCTTTTTCTTTCTGACATATGTCACTTAGAATGATCGTATGGAACTCCTCCAGAGTTGTTCCAACTGGCCTTATTTCATTGATTTCTGGATGAGTCATATTCGACTCTACATAAGTACCCCATCTCTTTTATCCATTTTATCCTTCCAGGGACATTTAGGTTATATCCAAGTGGAGGCCCTTTTTAACAGAGAGGTGGTAAACGTTGGGGTGCCTGTTTTCTGTCGATTTTTGTTTTCCCCAAGGTATACGCCCATGAGTGCAAGTGCCCTATGCTCTGTAGCTCATTTTTTAGATGTTTTAGCAAACACAATACACTTCGCCAGAGTGGCTGTTGGCAAATTGCATTTCCACTATCAGCCTCACAGGGCTCCCTTTTCTCCTTGCCCTGTCCTGCATTTCTGGTGTTTACACTTTACGTGGATGGCCCTTCTGACTGATGTGAAGTGATACATTTTGTAGTATTGATTTCCAGTGTCCACCTGTTTGGTTGGATAAAAAGTGTGTATGGCCTTTACTTGAATATATTCAGAAAAAATGCATACGCCCTTTTTGGCCAACAGCATCATTGGCGAAGTTCAGACCCTTTTCTTGTACTTTAACGGGGAGTCCTTTCTACCTGTTCAAATATGTGTCCTGCCACTCTCCCTTGCTTACAAGTCCTTTTCTGTGACTTACCTCAAGACATTTTTCGACGATAGATATTTTCAACTCTGCAGTTTCACGAATTTTAGTGACCCTGAGTTCCATTATTCAACTTGTGTTTATGGAAACTGGACACAAAACAGCGGGATTTCCTCTAGCCCTATTCTGTTTCCGTGGGCAATTCTAGCCTTTGATGAATTTGTCTTCCGGATTGAAAATTAGAGTGGCATGTGCCTGTCCGAACACCTAAGACTTGTCTCTAAATTTTTCTCATCCTTCCGCTACATCCTCTGGACAAATTCCAAACTGTGTGCAACAGGATGTTGACGGTGCTGATATGCCCAAGTGAGGAGGTTGTTAGGAAAGATGCTGGAGTGGTGAACCCAAGCACCAGGCGATGAGGAGATGAGGTGCCTTTTCCAAACTCTTTCCGATCAAATGGTGTACTATCCTCTAGGTGTGACAGGCATGTTTTAGCTGTAGGAAGGGTCCCGTGCATGTAAGGAGAACACCAGGGATTTTTCCAAATCAGTGCCTCCCCGAACCCCAAACTGGGGAATTTTTAGGCTACGGCTACACGCATGTCCATTAAGGGCCTTGGGAAATAGGCAGAGCCCAAACTTTAGATGATTGAAATCTTCAGGGTCAGAAGCACTCACCATTGGCCTTGCTTAGGTTACATTTTGTCTGTCATTGATAGATGATGTCAATAAAAATATCTATTCTTTTTCAGATTATTTCCCCTTATAGGTTATTGCAAAATATTCAGTGTAGTTCCCTGTGCTATACAGTAGTTCCTTGTTGATGATCTATTTTATACATAGCAGTGTGTATGTGTTAATCCCAAACTGTTAATTTATCCCTTCTCCTACCTTTCCCCTTTGGTAATAATAAATTATAAGATTTTATACTTCTCAGAAATGGGGGAGCTGAAAGAGAGGTATCATTTTCAATGGAAAAGCATTGAAAACACCATTGAAGCTTCAGCCAAGAGTATTCGATGTACATCCATGGAAATAAATCACTTCATTTATCTAATGTTGACCTGCCAAATAAGACCAACGTCTTCACTGAACTTGCTTATAGGAAGGTGATGGAAATATCAAATGTAAGTCTTAGAAACATCTTATTTTACCCGAGCGATATACACTGCTCTATGTTAACTACAGTTTGGCTCACACATCTGTTCATTGAAGTTACAATGTTCTCAATTTCTGTTACTGATACTCCAGAGTGGACCCCAACAGGAGTCCCCGTGCCCAGTGTCATTGGAGCCAACAGATCAAGACTGAGTTTGGTTCAGAAGCAAAGGAAACATTATTTTGAAAACAGAAAGGAGAGGTGAGAGCGTGCACTCCCCCACGGGCTGTGGGCTGGGCTGCTGTGTAGGGATCCCGGCAGCGTCAGTGGGAGGGAGGGGATGGAGCTCTCGAGGGCTGGGTTGGCTGCAGCTCAGGCTCTATGCCGTGGAGTCTGCATGGGACCCCGCTAGCTGAGGTGTCGACCCAGCCATTCTGAACTAGGAAATCGGGTCTGAAGTGCCGGGTGTGGGACCTCTGCATGCGGAACCCTAGGAGCACGTGAAATTAGACAAAGCACAAAGGAAAAACAGGTTAGACTTTATTTTATTGCCCAGATTCTCTTTTTATCTCCCAGGAGTTTTTAATGAACGTTGCCGGAGATGAACACCTCCTCGGCTTTTGGTTCTGTTCCTCATTCTTGGGGTGTTGAGGGTGCAGACCCCTCTTTTGTAACTGCTTCATGCTGTGTTGGGAGCCCTGATACATGGGGGGAGGGGCAAAACATCTCCCCACCAGCCTCCAGGTGAGGTTGATTGTCCCAAGGACTCCTGCCTCACTTCTCGTCCGCCTGAGCACCAGCATTGGAAGTGTTATAGATTCTAATGACCTTTAAGGGTCCAGGAAAGAGATGCGCAGAGATGCTGCGGTGGCAGGTTTCACCCCACCCCACATTTGTTCGGCGACCTTAGGCTGACGTTTTTTGCCAGCCTAGATGCTCTGACCACTAGTCTGTGCTTTCTTTAATTAGGTCCCTGAATTAATGTACACACAGCACCATGTGTCAGAGCCCTGCCCGCACAACTCCCAGACAGTCAAGGGTCAGTGGTGATCCAGGACCATGACGTCCACTGAGTCAACGGCCTTTAGAAGTAGCCAGCAGTCCAGCCGGTCATATTGACCACCATCACCGCGGTGTCTGTAGGGCTTTCTATGGTGAAAGCATGATATACGTTTCCCCCGCCAAGCTTATTAGCTCCCCTCTGGGTGCAGTAAGTCCTGCAAGCAGTAGTTGCTCTTTCGGGGCACAGTCTTGTTGTTTTCTGAGAGAAACTCCAGGTCAAGTGATGGTCACACGAGTCATTTTGGGGGCCTGTTGCCCCCGTTTGTCTCTCTGGAGGTTGGAGTTGGAGGGCCTCCTCACTCGAGGTCAGTGTGTCCACAGAGCGACCCCTTCAACTTCAGGGCATGATGGGTGGTTAGGATCACCATGTGGGGTCCTTTTCCCTTAACAGGGACCTGGCCTTGCGGCCTTCTGATTCAGCTTTTTAGATACCCCAGTATCCTGGCCTGATGAGTCGCTGGGCAAAGCCCTTGGTGACCATAGTTTATCATACCTGAAGGGCATTCTTGTGTTGCTCCATTTCAAGTGGTCCCAGTTTTTGCACTAAGGCTCCAAGGGCGATTAACCTATGACCGGGTATGTAAAGGTCAAAGGGTTTAGCTAAATTAGGGAGTTCCTGGCCAAGGGTCTGAATTGACTGCTCTTTCCATTCTTGAAAGGCTGCTTCTGGATTCTATTCAAAAGGATCATCATCTTTTCGTGTCAGTGTTTCATGTAGAGGCCCAGCTATTAGACTGTAGTTAGGGATCCAGATGCAGAAAACCTTGGCCTCCCCAGGAACCCCTAAGCTGTCTTCTAGTTTTAGAAGAGGTAAGGCTGCAAATGGCTTCTTCCCTATCCTGGGATGTGTTTCTCCGAATATCTGTGACAATGAAGCCCAGGCATGTCACCTTAGCCTGGGATATTTGAGCCTTTTTCTTGGACACCTTCTATCCTTTCTTGACTAGGTAGTTCAGAGGCGTCTTTAGTAGGCCTGGCGATCAGAATGTCCTCTGCATATTGAAGGAGGGTTCCCTTTTACAGAGGTAGAACTTTTAGGTCTTTAGAGGACATTTCCCCAATGATGGTGTGGGTATTTTTGAACCATTGGGGAAGGACGGCCCAGCATTATTGCTTTGGTTGCATGTTGTGTCCTGCCACTAACAAACCAAAAATCCTTGTGACTCTGAGATGAATGGAATACAGAAGAAGGCATCATTGAAGTCTAATACAGAATGCCATGGCCTGGTGGATGGTAGAATGACCAGCAGGGTGTAGGAAATAGGAGCTACTGGATGTATATCCTCGGTGGCTTCACTGACTGTCCTGATATCCTTTACCAGGTCCCCAGCAGCCAATGGGACTCTCGTGGTCAGGCCAATCCCAGGATATGGAGCTCACCTGGGCTGCACCCCCCACCCCACAGCCCACGGGGCCCTCGTGGTCAAGTCCCTCCCAGGGTATGGAGCTCACCTGTGAAGTTACCCAGCAGCCCATTGGGCTCTCATAGTCAGGCCCTTCCCAGGATACGTAGCTCCCCTGGGCAGGTACCCAAGCAGGGCTGGACACACAAGAACTGTGCACATAGCCCACATTGCAGAGAACCCCCAGCTCACCTGTCGCTCACAGCTGACACAGAACGCCTCAGAGCAGGACTTGAACTAACAAACAGCAGCCCTGACAGGTCTGTGACCCTGGCTATCACTCTGTGCAGCCTCTCTTGGCGTGGTCTTCCAGACACTTCCACTGCAGCCAGGGCACCAGGCCTCTGTCTCCACCCACCATCACTCCTCTCCCTGACTCCTGGGTTCCTCTCATTAGTATAGGGTCTTCTTGAAGTTGTTTTCCACTCATGGACCAGATAAAATGATGAGAAAAAAAGCCGCAGCTGAAGCCCCTTGTCTATCCTGACTCTCAAGAGCCCACACCTGTTCCTTGGCCGTGGCCCGTTTAGCAAGTTTCATTTTCTGCAACTGTGATCCCCTGAGGGGTGAGGATTGGCTGATTTGGGCAGCCTGACACAGCCTGCCAGCCCTCCCCAGGTGTGCCTTGGTTGAGGTCAATATAAACACCTCTCCAGTCAGCAAGAGCCCCTGTAGCTGTGCCTGACGCCATATTCTCTGCCCCGTCAGCAGTGTCGGGGCTGGGGTGGTGGGAGGGAGTGAGGGGCCATGGCTTTGTGGGTGGCCCAGTGTGAGTGGGGCTCTGCTGGACTTTCTGCAGGAGTTGCCAGGCTGCCACCTGCTAAAGAAGAGGATGTGTCACCCATACCTGCCGCTGGAATTTCTCCCCAGGCAGAGGTGAGGAAGTAAAAAAGCAGTGGGGGCCGTGGCAGGAGGGGTATCTCAGGTAGGGAAATGGAAATCTTCCAGAAGAGCATCTGGGGCCAGGACCATCCTGGCTGGCCAGCAGGCACCAAGTCGGCATGCGTGCTGTCGTTGGTGTGGCTCCACAGCCCTTCCTCTAGGCTTGCAAGTTCTTGTACATATTCAGCTGTTTTACCTGGAAAGGGTGGGGAGAGTTCAGCTGCAGCAGGACTGGGGCTCAGCTCACATTTACTCACAGATGCCTCGACACAGTCCCCCAGCTTTGCAATGAGGATGTTCCTTGTGGGGGGGGAGCGCTGCTCACTGCATGGGAGACGATTTCCCACCTCTGACCAACTTAAGAATTTTTTACAACTGGAGCAAGTGCCCTAATACGATTATCCTCTGTATAACTGAGGGGTTCTGTTTATTTATTTATTTATTTTTTTCTTTTTGGTTCAAGGTAGATTTTATTCCTCTTTTTTTTTTAATTTGGAGATATAAACATGAAAATAATGCATTAATATAAAGACATCTATGTGAAGGGAAAAACGTTTTTTGGTTTATTTTTTTAAATGTTATTTATTTATTTTTAATTTTTTTAAAATTTATTTATTTCTTTTATACAGCAGGTTCTTACTGGATATCTATTTTATACATATGTGTGCACATGTGAATCCCAGTCTCCCAATTCATCCCACCACCACCCTCACATGTGGTTCCCACCTTGGTGTACATATGTTTGTTCTCTACATCTGTGTCTCTATCTCTGCCCTGCAAACCGGTTCCTCTTTACCATTTTTCTAGGTTCCACATATATGCATTAACATACAATATTTGTTTTTCTCTTTCTGACTTACTTCACTCTGTATGACAGTCTCTAGATCCATCAAGGTCTCTACAAATGACCCAATTTCATTCCTATGTATGGCTGAGTAATATTCCATTGTATATATGTACCACATCTTTATCCATTCATCTGTCTGTGGGCACTTAGGTTGCATTCATTACCTGGGTATTGTAAATAGTACTGCAATGAACATTGTGGTGAATGTGTCTTTTTGATTTATGGTTTTCTCTGGGTATATGCCCAGTAGTGGGATTGCTGGATTATATGGTAATTCTATTTTTAGTTTTTTAAGGTACCTCCATACTGTTCTCCATAGAGACTATATCGATTTACATTCCCAGCAATAGTGGAAGAAGGTTCCTTTTCTCCACACCCTCTCCAGCATTTGTTGTTTGTAGATTTTCTGATGATGCCCATTCTAACAGGTGTGACGTGATACCTCATTTTACTTTCGATTTCCATTTCTCTAATAATTAGTGATGTTGAGCAGATTTTCATGTGCGTACTGGCCATCTCTATGTCTTCTTGGAAGAAATGTCTATTTAGATCTTCTTCCATTTTTGTATTGGGTTCTTTGTTTTATTAATATTGAGCTGCATGAGCTGCTTATATATATTGGAGATTAATTATTTGTCCATTGATTCATTGGCAAATATGTTCTGCCATTCTGAGGGTTGTCTTTTCGTCTTGTTTGTAGTTTCCTTTGCTTTGCAAAAGCTTTTACATTTCATTAGGTCCCATCTGTTTAGTTTACTTTTTTATTTCATTACTATAGGAGGTGGATCAAAAAAGATCTTGCTGTGATTTATGTCAGAGTATCCTTCGTAAGTTTTCCTCTCAGAGTTTTATACTGTCCGGTCTTACATTAAGGTCTCTAATCCATTTTGAATATATTTTTATGTATGGTGTTGGGGAGTGTTCAAATTTCATTCTTTTACATGTAGCTGTCCATATTTCCCAGCACCAATGATTGAAGAGACTGTCTTATCTCCATTGTATAGTCTTGCCTCCTTTGTCATAGATTAGTTGACCATAGGTGTGTAGGTTTATCCCTGGGCTTTCTTTTTCTTTTTTTTTTCCTTTTACACGTTTATGGGAGTATAATTGTTTTACAATGGAGTGTTAGTTTCTGCTGTATAACAAAGTGAATCAGCTATACATATACAAATATCACCATATCCCCTCCCTCTTGCATCTCCCTCCCACATTCCATATCACACCCCTTTATGTGGTCACAAAGCACCGAGCTGATCTCCCTGTTCTATGTGGCTGATTCTCAGTAGCTATCGGTGTTACATTTGGTAATGTATTTATGTCCATGCCACTCTGTCACTTCGTCTCAGCTTACCCATCCCCCTTCCGGTGTCCTCAAGACCTTTCTCTATGTCTGTGTCCTTAATCCTGTCCTGCCACTAGGTTCTTCAAAATCTTTTTTTTTTTCTTTAGATTCCGTATATCTCTGTTAACATACAGTATTTGTTTTTCACTTTCTGACTTACTTCACTGTGTAGGACAGATTCTAAGTCCATCCACCTCAGTACAAATAACTCAGTTTTGCTTCTTTTTATGGCTGAGTAATATTCCATTGTATATATGTGCCAGATATTCTTTATCCATTCATCTGTCAATGGACACTTAGGTTGCTTCCATGTCCAAGCTATTGTAAATAGAGCTGCAATGAACATTTTTGTACATAACTCTTTTTGAATTATGGTTTTCGCAAGGCAAATGCCCAGTAGTTGGATTGTTGTGTCGTATGGTACCTCTATTGTTAGTTATTTAGAGGAACCTCCGTACTGTTCTCCCTAGTGCCCATATCAATTTACGTTCCCACCCACAGTGCACGTGTGTTCCCTTTTCTCCAATAAAGGCCTCTCCAGCATTTATTGTTTTGTAGATTTTTTTGATGATTGCCACTCTGACTGCTGTGTGGTGATACCTCACGATAGTTATGATTTGCATTTCTCTAATGATTAGTGATGTTCAGCATCCTTTCATGTGTTTCTTGGTAATCTGTATATCTTCTTTGGAGAAATGTCTATTTAGGTCTTCTGGCCGTTTTTGGATTGGGTTGTTTGTTTTTGTGATATTGAGCTACATGAGGTGCTTGTAAAGTTTGGAGATTAATCCTTTGTCAATTGCTCCATTTGAAAATATTTTCTCCCATTCTGAGGGTTGTTTTTGCATCTTGTTTATGTTTTCCTGTACCGTGTAAAAGCTTTTAAGTTTTATTAGGTCCCATTTGTTGATTTCTGTTTTTATATCCATTTCTCTAGAAGGTGAGTCAAAAAGGATCTTGCTGTGATTTATGTCATAGAGTGTTCTGCCTATGGTTTCCTCTAAGTGTTTTATAGTGTCTGGTCTTATATTTAGATCTCTAATCCATTTAGAGTTTATTTTTGTGTATGGTGTTATGGAGTGTTCTAATTTCATTCTTTTATGTGTAGGGGTCCAGTTTTCCCAGCACCAATTACTGAAGAGACTGTCTTTTCTCCATTGTATATCCTTAGCTCCTTTGTCATAGATGAGATAGCCATAGGTATGTAGGTTTAACTCTGGGCTTTCTGTCCTGTTCCATTGATCTGTGTTTATGCCAATCTACATACACTTGATTCCATTATGGAGACATATAAATACATAGGTTTCAAGATTGTTACCAGTCAGATAAATTCCTCTTCAGTGAATAGGGTGTTTTGTGTCCAGTTCATTGAGAAAGGAGTAGGTCTTGTCTATTACATATTTGGTATATGGAATGGTATCTATGCTAATTTCAAACTCTGCTTTTACACATCACCCCACGTCACCTTTCCCCTTAAGGAGGCATAAGTGTGTTTTCTAAATGTGTAACTCTGTTCTCTTTTGAAATTCAGTTCATGTGTAGCCATGTTTACATTCCCTCTATAAGTGATATATTACAATAAGTTTCTGTTTCTTTGTGGCTCATTTCACTTAGCATTATCGTACCTAAAGCCACTCATTATGCTGCTATTGGCCTTATGACATTGATTTTATGTCTGAGTGACATTCCATTGTATATAAGTACCACAACATCTATATCCATTTTTTTCTTTTCCTGGGATATTTAAAGTGTACCGAAGTCGAGGTTCTTGTAAACAGAGCAGCCCTAAACTTTGTGCTGGCTGTGTGTTGCGGATTTTTAGTTTTCCCAAAATACACGCCCATGAGTGGAAGTGTGCTATGCTCTGTAGCTCTGTTTTAGAAAACAACATACAGTTCTGCAGAGAGGCTGTTGGCAATTTACATCCTGTCCATCGGTGTAACCAGGCTCCCTTTTCTCCATGGCCTGTCCTGCATTTGTGGTTTTCACACTATTTGTGGTTGGCCCTTTTGACTGGAGGTAAGGGACACTTCTATGTAGTGTGGATTTTCAATGCCTGATGGCTTGCTTGGCCAAAAAGGGCGTATGCATTTTTTTCCCAAATATATTCAAGAAAATACACATACTCCCTTTTCTGCCAAGGGCAACGTTGTTGGACTTCTGTCGCTTTTCATGTGCTTTAAGATGACTCCAATGTACCTCTTGAAATCTGTTTCCTTCAATTCTGCCTTGCATTCAAATCCTATTCACGGCCTTACCTCAATATATTTCTGGATGATAGTTGTCCTTTATAACTCTGCAAGTTTGTGAATTGCTGTGCCCCTGATATCCATTTTTCAAACTGCCTATTTGTGAGCTGGCTGCAATACCGCAGGATGGCTTTAGGCCCTAGTCTGGTTCCAGGGCTTCAGGCTGAGCCTTTTGTTAATGCTTCTTCCTGATGGGAAAGTAGAGTGATATGTGCCCATCCAAACACCTACAGCTCATCTCTCATTTGTTTCCCCTCTTCCTGTTCATCCTCTGCACAATTTGCAAACTGTGCATAAAAGGAGGGTAAAGGCGCTGACACTCCAAGTGGGGAGATTTTTAGTAATGCAGATGGAATGTTGAAGCCGAGCACGATGAAAGGAAAAATGAGGTACCTTTTAGGAAACTTTCCTAATTACACAGTGTACCATCCACTGGGATTCCCTTGCATGTTTTAACTGTAGGAATATTCCCTTAAACCTGGAGAGCTGAGACCACTAGAATGCGTAGCACACAGTATTGCTCTAAGTGGCGTTCTTTTGCTCACACAACCTCAGCAATCTTGTCAGCCCCTAGTGTCCAGTCTTATGTCTCATCCAGCTGTGGGTGTAAAGGTGGTTAATCCAGGTTGGATCACAGGCCCTGAACGTAATTTTTAAGATTTCTCTCTGTTTCACTGTTTTTGCATTTTGCTTTTGAAACTTATTTTTATAAGGTGGTTTAGCTGAATTTCAGTGCTGTGTTCATGCCATTATACACACATATGCTTTCTTTATGGAGACATGAGAATATATATGTTTTAAAATTCTTAGAGTCAGATATATTCCTCTGCAATGAATAGGGGGTGTTGATTCCAGTTCATTGTGCGGGGAGTAGGTGTTGCCTATTACATACTTGGTTTAGGTAACAGTATCTGTGTTAATTTAAAACTGTGGTTTTATGCAACACCCCACCTCGGCTTTCCTCTTAAGCAGGCATAAGATTGTTTTCTAAATGTGTGACCCTGTTGGTTTTTAATCCAGTTCATGTGTAGCCATGTGTACATTCACCCTATGAGTGATAACATATGATAAGATTTGTTACTCTGTTATCTTTCCTAACTCAGTTCATGTGTAGCCATGGTTACAGGACCCTTGTAAGTGATACCTTATGATAAGTTTCTTTTTCAATGTGACTTATTTAACTTAGAATCATTGTACCTGAATCCACTCATTTTGCTGCTACTGGCCTTATGACATTGATTTCATGGCTAAGGGATATTCAGTCGTACGTAAGTACCACAATTTATTGAAACATTTTTTTTATTTCCTGGGACATTTAAGGTGTACCCAAGTTGAGGTTCGTGTAAGCAGTGCAGCCCTAAATTTTGGGGTGGCTCTGTCCTACTGATTTTCATTTTTCCAAATGTGTATTCCCTAGACTGGAACTGCCATTGGCTCTGAAGCTCTGTTTTTTATTTGTTTTAGGGAACACAATGCACTCCCCCAGAGAGGCATTTAGAAATTTACATTCTGCGCATTAGCCTAACAAGACTCCCTGTTCTCCAGGGCCTGTCTTGCCTTTCTGGTTTTTACATATTTTCTGGATGTCCCTTTTTACCAGTGGGAAGTGATACTTCTTTGTAGTGCAGCTTTGCATTGCCCACTTGCTTGCTTGGCCAAAAAGGGCATATGCATTTTCTCCTGAATATATTCAGGAGAAAACACATACGCCCTTTTTGCCCAAGTGCAATATTGAAGAAGTTGTGCCCCTCTTCCTGTGCTTTACAGGCGATTCCAACGTACCTCTTGAAATCTGTTTCCTGCTATTCTGCCTCGCATTCAAGTCCGCCTCGTTGCCTTCCCTCAACAGATTTTTGGACGATAGTAGTTCTTTATTACTCTGCCAGTTTGTGAATTGCTGTGCCCCTGAGCTCAATTTTTCAACTCGTATTTTGTGAGCTGTATGCAAGTCCAAAATTTTGGTTCAGGACGTATATTGGTTCCCGGTGGGTGGCTGAGACTTTGGTTAATTCTTCTTGCTGCCGGGAAATTAGAGTGACATGTGCCCGTCCAAATGCCTAACAGCTAGTCTCTCATTCGTTCTACCTCTTCCTTTCCATCCTCTGCCAAATTGGCAACCTGTGTGAACCAGGAGGTTAAAGGGGCTGTCTCTCCAAGATAGGAGATTGATAGTAAATCCGTTGGAAAGTCAAACCGGAGCACCAGGAGAGGGACAATTCGTTGAGTTTTAGAAACCTTTCGTATTCACAGTGTGTCCATTCTCTAGGTTTCCCGTACATGTTATAGCTGTAGTGATATTCCCTTCAACCTGGAGAGTTGGGTCCCATGGAATGGGGGCCATGCATTTTTGCTTTAAATGGTCTGCATTTGCTCACCCAATCTCAACAATCCTCTCAGTCCCAAGTGTCCAGCCATATGCCACATCCAGCTGTCATTGTAGATAGGGTCATTCCAGGTTTCATCAGAGACTCTGAATGAATTGTAAAGAATTTCCCTGTTTTTTTGTATAGTTTTTGAAATTCCTTTTTATAGTGGGTTTGAGCTGATTCTCGCTGCCATGATTAAGCCTGTCTAGACACACTTGATTCCCTTACAGAGACATATCAATACATAGGTTTTAAGATTCTTACTAGTCAGAACTATTCCTCTGTGGGAAATATAGAGTTTTGAGTCCCTTTAACTGAGGAAGCTGAAGGTCTAGTCTATTTCATAGTTGGTTTCTGGAACGGTACCTGTGTTTATACCAAACTCTGGTTTTATGCATCACCCCACCTCTCCTTTCCCCTTAAAAAGGCATAAGAGTGTTTTCTAAATGTGAGATTCTGTTCTTTTTCCTAACTAAGTTCATGTGTAGCCATGTTTACAGGATCTTCATAAGTGATATCTTATGATGTTTCTTTTTCTCTGTGACTTATTTCACTTACAATCTTCGTACCTGAATCCACTCACTTTGCTGCTACTGGTCTTATGACATTGATTTCATGGCTGAGTGATATTCCATCGTTCGAAAGTACCACAATTTTTTGAACCATTTTTATATTTCCTGTGATATTTAAGGTGTACCCAAGTTGAGGTTCTTGTAAGCAGTGCAGCCCTTAATTTTGGGGTTGCTATGTCTTATGGATTTTCAGTTTTCCCAAGGTATATTCCCTTGACTTGAAGTGCCCATGGCTCAGCAGCTCTGTTGATTACTCGTTTGAGGGATCACAATGCACTCCTCCAGTGAGACAGTTGGCAATTTACATCCTGCTTATCAGCATAACAAGGCTCCCTGTTCGCCAGAGCCTGTCTTGCCTTTCTGTTTTTTACCCATTTTGTGGATGACCCTTTTGACCGGTGGGAAGTGATACTACTTTGTAGTGCAGATTTTCATTTCCCGCTTGCTTGCTTGGCCAAAAAGGGCGTATGTGTTTTTTTCTCAATATATTCAGAAAACAACGCATACAACGTTTTTGGCAAAGTGCATCATTGTCGAAGTTGTGCCCATTTTCCTGTGCTTTACAGGCGATTCCAACGTACCTCTTGAAATCTGTTTCCTGCTATTCTGCCTTGCTTTCAAGTCTGCGTGGTTGTCTTCCCTCAAGAGATTTTTGGACGATAGCTATCCTTTATTACTCTGCCAGTTTGTGAATTGCTGTGCCCCTGAGCTCCATTATTCAACTCGTGTTTTGTGAGCTGAACGCAAGTCAAAAATTTTGGTTCAGGACCTATACTCTTTCCAGGTGGGTTGCTGAGACTTTGGTTAATTTTTCTTCCTGCCGGGAAATTAGAGTGACATGTGCCCGTCGAAATGCCTAACACCTACTCTCTCATTGGTTCTCCCTATACCCTTCCATCCTCTGCCAAATTGGCCACCTGAGCGAACCAGGAGGTTAAAAGAGCTGTCTCTCCAAGTTTGGAGATTGATAGTAAAGCAGTTGGAAAGTCAAACCGCAGCACCAGTTGAGGGACTATTCGTTGACTTTTAGAGACCATTCGTATTCACAGTGTGTCCATTCCCAGGTTTCCCGTACATGTTATAGCTGTAGTAATATTCCCTTCAACCTGGAGAGTTGGGACCACTGGAATGGCTGCCATTCATTATTGATTTAAAGGGTCTGCATTTGCTCACCCAATCTCACCAATCCTCTCAGTCCCAAGTGTCCAGCCTTATGGCACATCCAGCTGTAATTGTAGATAGCGTCATTCCAGGTTTTGTCAGAGACCCTGAATGAATTGTAAAGAATTTCCCTGTTGTTTTTTTTTGTTTGTTTTCTTTTTGAAATTCCTTTTTGTAGTGGATTTGAGCTGATTCTCTCTGCCAAGTTTATGCCAGGCTAGACACACTTGATTCCCTTACAGAGACACATCAATACATAAGTTTTAAAATTCTTACTAGTCAGATCTATTCCTCTGCGGGAAATATGGGGTTTTGAGTCCCTTTCACTGAGGAAGTTGTAGGTCTTGTCTATTCCACAGTTGGTTTTAGAAACGGTACCTTTGCTTATATCAAACTCTGGTTTTATGCATCACCCCACCTCTCCTTCTCCCTTAAGCAGGCATAAGAGTGTTTTCTAAATGTGAGACTCTGTTCTCTTTCCTAACTCAGTTCATGTGTAGCCATGTTTACAGGATCTTCATAAGTGATATCTTATGATAAGTTTCTTTTTCTGTGTGACTTATTTCACTTAGAATCATCGTACCTGAATCCACTCACTTTGCTGCTCCTGGTCTTATGACATTGATTTCATGGCTTAGGGATATTCCATCGTACGTAAATACCACAATTTTTTGAACCATTTTTATATTTCCTGGGATATTTAAGGTGTACCCAAGATGAGGTTCTTGTAAGCAGTGCAGCCCTAAATTTGGGGGTGGCTCCGTCTTATTGATTTTCAGTTTTCCCAAGGTATATTCCCTATTGGAAGTGCCCTTTGTTCTGTAGCTCTGTTGTTTACTTGTTTTAGGGAACACAATGCACTCCTCCAGTGAGGCAGTTGGCAATTTACATCCCGCCCATCAGCATAACTAGGCTCCCTGTTCTCCAGGGCCTGTCTTGCCTTTCTGGTTTATACACATTGTGTGGATGACCCTTTTGAATGGTGGGAAGAGATACTTCTTTGTAGTGCAGAATTTCATTGCCCGCTTCCTTGCTTGGCCAAAAAGGGCCTATGCGTTTTCTCCTGAATATATTCAGGAGAAAATGTATACGCCCTTTTTGGCCCAGTGCGTCATTGACGAAGTTGTGCCCCTCTTCCTGTGCTTTAAAGGCGATTCCAACGTACCTCTTGAAATCTGTTTCCTGCTATTCTGTCTCGCTTTCAAGTCCGCCTCCTTGCCTTCCCTCTACAGATTTTTGGACGATAGTTGTCCTTTATTACTCTGCCAGTTTTTGAATTGCTGTGCCCATGAGCTCCATTTTTCAACTCGTTTGATGTGAGCTGTATGCAAGTCCAAAATTTTGGGGCAGGAACTATACTGGTTCCCGGTGGGTGGCTGAGACTTTGTTTAATTCTTCTTCCTGCCGGGAAATTAGAGTGACATGTGCCCTTCCAAATGCCTAACAGCTAGTCTCTCATTGGTTCTCCCTCTTCCCTTCCATCCTCTGCAAAATTGGCAACCTTTGCGAACCAGGAGTTTAAAGGAGCTGTCTCTCTAATTGGGGAGATTGATAGGAAAGCATTTGGAAAGTCAAACAGGAGCACCAGGAAAGGGATTATTCGTTGAGTTTTAAAAACCTTTTGTATTCACAGTGTGTCCATTCTCTAGGTTTCCCATACATGTTATAGCAGTAGTATTATTCCCTTCAACCTGGAGAGTTGGGACCCATGGAATGGGGGCCATGCATTTTTGCTTTAAAGGGTCTGCATTTGCTCACCCAATCTCACCAATCCTGTCAGTCCCAAGTGTCCAGCCTTATACCACATCCAGCTGTCATTGTAGATAGGGTCATTCCAGGTTTCATCAGGGACCCTGAAGGAAATGTTAAGAATATCCCTGTTTTTTTGTTTTGTTTTTGAAATTCCTTTTTATAGTGGGTTTGAGCTGATTCTCGCTGACATGTCTATGCCAGTCTAGACACACTTGATTCCCTTACAGAGACATATCAACACATAGGTTTTAAGATCCTTACTAGTCAGATCTATTCCTCTGCGGGAAATATGGGGTTTTGAGTCCCTTTCACTGAAGAAGGTGTAGGTCTTGTCTATTCCACAGTTGGTTTTAGAAATGGTACCTGTGCTTATATCAAACTCTGGTTTTATGCATCACCCCACCTCTCCTTTCCCCTTAAGCAGGCATAAGAGTGTTTTCTAAATGTGAGACTCTGTTCTCTTTACTAACTCAGTTCATGTGTTGCCATGTTTACAGGATCTTCATAAGAGATATCTTATGATAAGTTTCTTTTTCTGTGTGACTTATTTCACTTAGAATCATCGTACCTGAATCCACTCACTTTGCTGCTCCTGGACTTATGACATTGATTTCATGGCTGAGGGATATTCCATCGTACATAAATACCACAGTTTTTTGAACCATTTTTATATTTCCTGGGATATTTAAGGTGTACCCACGTTGAGGATCTTGTAAGCAGTGCAGCCCTAAATTTCGGGGTGGCTCTGTCTTATTGATTTTCAGTTTTCCCAAGGTATATTCCCTAGACTGGAAGTGCATTTGGCTCTGTAGCTCTGTTGTTTACTTGTTTTAGTGAACGCAATGCACTCCTCTAGTGAGGCAGTTGGCAATTTACATTCCGCCCATCAGCATAACAAGGCTACCTGTTCTCCAGGGCCTGTCTTGCCTTTCTGGTTTTTACACATTTGTGGATGTCCCTTTTGACCGGTGGGAAGTGATACTTCTTTGTAGTGTGGATTTGCATTGCCCACTTGCTTGCTTGGCCAAGAAGGGCGTATGCGTTTTCTCCTGTATATATTCAGGAGAAAACACATACGACATTTTGGCCAAGTGCGTCATTGTCGAAGTTTGCCCCTCTTCCTGTGCTTTAAAGGCGTTTCCAACGTACCTCTTGAAATCTGTTTCCTGCTATTCTGCCTCGTTTTCAAGTCCGCCTCGTTGCCTTCCCTCAACAGATTTTTGGACGATAGTTGTCTTTATTACTCTGCCAGTTTGTGAATTGCTGTGCCCCTGAGCTGCATTTTTCAAGTCGTTTTTTTGTTAGCTGTACGCAAGTCCAAAATTTTGGTTCAGGACGTTTACTGGTTCCCGGTAGGTGGCTGAGACGCTGGTTAATTCTTCTTCCTGCCAGGAAATTAGAGTGACATGTGCCCGTCCAAATGCCTAACAGCAAGTGTCTCATTGGTTCTCCCTCTTCCCTTCCATCCTCTGCCCAATTGGCAACATGTGCGAACCAGGAGCTTAAAGGTGCTGTCTATCCAATTTGGGAGATTGATAGTAAAGCTGTGGGAAACTGAAACCGGAGCACCAGGAGAGGGACTATTCGTTGAGTTTTAGAAACCTTTTGTATTCACTGTGTGTCCATTCTCTAGGTTTCCCATACATGTTATAGCTGTAGTAATATTCCCTTCAACCTGGAGAGTTGGGACCCATGGAATGGGGGCCAAGCATTTTTGCTTTAAAGGGTCTGCATTTGCTCACCCAATCTCACCAATCCTCTCAGTCCCAAGTGTCCAGCTTTATACCACATCCAGCTGTCATTGAAGATAGGGTCATTCCAGGTTTCATCAGAGACCCTGAAGGAAATGTAAAGAATTTCCCTGTTTTTTGGTTTTGTATTTGAAATTCCTTTTTATAGTGGGTTTGAGCTGATTCTCGCTGCCTTGTTTATGCCAGTCTAGACACACTTGATTCCCTTACAGAGACATATCAATACATAGGATGTAAGATTCTTACTAGTCAGATCTATTCCTCTGCGGGAAATATGGGGTTTTGAGTCCCTTTCACTGAGGAAGGTGTAGGTCTTGCCTATTCCAAAGTTGGTTTTAGAAATGGTACCTGTGCTTATGTCAAACTCTGGTTTTATGCATCACCCCACCTCTCCTTCCCACTTAAGCAGGAATAAGAGTGTTTTCTAAATGTGAGACTCTCTTCTCTTTCCTAACTCAGTTCATGTGCAGCCATGTTTACAGGATCTTCATACGTGATATCTTATGATATGTTTCTTTTTCTGTGTGACTTATTTCACTTAGAATCAACGTACATGAATCCACTCACTTTGCTGCTCCTGGTCTTATGACATTGATTTCATGGCTGAGGGATATTCCATCGTACATAAATACCACAGTGTTTTCAACCATTTTTATATTTCCTGGGATATTTAAGGTGTACACAAGTTGAGGTTCTTGTAAGCAGTGAACCATTTTTATATTTCCTGGGATATTTAAGGTGTACACAAGTTGAGGTTCTTGTAAGCAGTGCAGCCCTAAATATGGGGGTGGCTCTGTCTTATTGATTTTCAGTTTTCCCAAGGTATATTCCCAAAACTGGAAGTACACTTGGCTCAGTAGCTCTGTTGTTTACTTCTTTTAGGGAACGCAATGCACTCCTCCAGTGAGGCACTTGGCAATTTACATCCAGCCCATCAGCATAACAAGGCTCCCTGTTCTCCAGGGCCTGTCTTGCCTTTCTGATTTTTACAGATTTGTGGATGTCCCTTTTGACCGGTGGGAAGTGACACTTCTTTGTAGTGCAGATTTGCATTGTCCGCTTGCTTGCTTGTCCAAAAAGGGCGTATGCGTTTTCTCCTGAATATATTCAGGAGAAAAGGCATACGCCCTTTTTGGCCAAGTGCGTCACTGTCGAAGTTGTGCGCCTCTTCCTGTGCTTTAAAGGCGATTCCAACGTACCTCTTGAAATCTGTTTCCTGCTATTCTGCCTCGCATTCAAGTCCGCCTCGTTGCCATCCCTCAACAGATTTTTGGACGATAGTTGTCCTTTATTACTCTGCCTGTGTGTGAAATGCTGTGCCCCTGAGCTCCATTTTTCAACTCGTTTTTTGTGAGCTGTACGCAAGTCCAAAATTTTGGTTAGGAGCTTTAATGGTTCCCGGTGGGTGGCTGAGACTGTGGTTAATTCTGCTTCCTGCCGGGAAATTAGAGTGACATGTGCCCGTCCAAATGCCTAACAGCTACTCTCTCATTGCTTCTCCCTCTTCCCTTCCATCCTCTGCCAAATTGGCAACCTGTGCGAACCAGGAGCTTAAAGGGGCTGTCTCTCCTATTTGCGAGATTGATAGTAAAGCAGTTGGAAGTCAAACCGGAGCACCAGGAGAGGGACTGTTCGTTGAGTTTTAGAAACCTTTTGTATTCACTGTGTGCCGATTCTCAAGGTTTCCCATACATGTTATAGCTGTAGTAATATTCCCTTCAACCTGGAGAGTTGGGACCCATGGAATGGGGGCCATGCATTTTTGCTTTAAAGGGTCTGCATTTGCTCAACCAATCTCACCAATCCTCTCAGTCCCAAGTGTCCTGCCTTATACCACATCCAGCTGTCATTGTAGATAGGGTCATTCCAGGTTTCATCAGAGACCCTGAAGGAATTGTAAAGAATTTCCCTGTTTTTTGGTTTTGTTTGTGAAATTCCTTTTTATAGTGGGTTTGAGCTGATTCTCGCTGCTATGTTTATGCCAGTCTAGACACACTTGATTCCCTTACAGAGACATATCAATACATAGGATTTAAGTTTCTTACTAGTCAGATCTATTCCTCTTCGGGAAATATGCAGTTTTGAGTCCCTTTCACTGAGGAAGGTGTAGGTGTTGTCTATTCCAAAGTTGGTTTTAGAAATGGTACCTGTGCTTATGTGAAACTCTGGTTTTATGCATCACCCCACCTCTCCTTCCCCCTTAAGCAGGCATAACAGTGTTTTCTAAATGTGAGACTCTGTTCTATTTCCTAACTCAGTTCATGTGTAGCCATGTTTACAGGATCTTCATAAGTGATATCTTATGATAAGTTTCTTTTTCTGTGTGACTTATTTCACTTAGAATCATCATACCTGAATCCACTCAATTTGCTGCTCCTGGTCTTATGACATTGATTTCATGGCTGAGGGATATTCCATCGTACATAAATATCACAGTATTTTGAACCATTTTTATATTTCCTGGGATATTTAAGGTGTACCCAAGTTGAGGTTCTTTTAAACAGTGCAGCCCTAAATATGGGGTGGCTGTGTCTTATTGATTTTCAGTTTTCCCAAGGTATATTCCCTAGACTGGAAGTGCACTTGGCTCACTAGCTCTGTTGTTTACTTGTTTTAGGGAACGCAATGCACTCCTTCATTGAGGCAGTTGGCAATTTACATCCCGCCCATCAGCATAACAAGGCTCCCTGTTCTCCAGGGCCGGTCTTGCCTTTCTGGTTTTTACACATTTGTGGATGTCCCTTTTGACCGGTGGGAAGTGATACTTCTTTGTAGTGCAGATTTGCATTGCCCGCTTGCTTGCTTGACCAAAAAGGGCGTATGCGTTTTCTCCTGAATATATTCAGGTGAAAACGCATACGCCCTTTTTGGCCAAGTGCGTCATTGTCGAAGTTGTGACCCTCTTCCTGTGCTTTAAAGGCGATTTCAGCATACCTCTTGAATTCTCTTTCCTGCTATTCTGCCTCGCTTTCAAGTCCGCCTCGTTGCCGTCCCTCAACAGATTTTTGGACGATAGTTGTCCTTTATTACTCTGCTAGTTTGTGTATTGCTGTGCCCCTGAGCTCCATTTTTCAACTCGTTTTTTGTGAGCTGTACGCAAGTCCAAAATTTTGGTTCTGGACCTATACTGGTTCCCGGTGGGTGGCTGAGACTCTGGTTAATTCTTCTTGCTGCCGGGAAATTGGAGTTACATGTGCCCGTCCATATGCCAAACAGCTACCCTCTCATTGTTTCTCCCTCATCCCTTCCATCATCTGCCAAATTGGCAAACTGTGCGAACCAGGAGCTTAAAGGGGTTGTCTCTCCAAGTTGGAAGATTGATAGTAAAGCAGTTGGAAAGTCAAACCGGATCACCAGGAGAGGGACTACTCGTTGAGTTTTAGAAACCTTTTGTATTCACAGTGTGTCCATTCTCTAGGTTTCCCGTACATGTTATAGCTGTAGTAATATTTCCTTCAACATGGAGAGTTGGGACCCATGGAATGGGGGCCATGCATTTTTGCTTTAAAGGGTCTGCATTTGCTCAACCAATCTCACCAGTTCTCTCAGTCCCAAGTGTCCAGCCTTATGCCACATCCAGCTGTCATTGTAGATAGGGTCATTCCAGGTTTCATCAGAGACCCTGAAGGAATTGTTAAGAATTTCCCTGTTTTCTGGTTTTGTTTTTGAAATTCCTTTTTATAGTGGGTTTGAGCTGATTCTCGCTGCAATGTTTATGCCAGTCTAGACACACTTGATTCCCTTACAGAGACATATCAATACATAGGTTTTAAGTTTCTTACTAGTCAGATCTATTCCTCTGCGGGAAATATGGGGTTTTGAGTCCCTTTCACTGAGGAAGGTGTAGGTCTTGTCTATTCCAAATTTGGTTAGAGAAATGGTACCTGTGCTTATGTCAAACTCTGGTTTTATGCATCACCCCACCTCTCCTTCCCCCTTAAGCAGGCATAAGAATGTTTTCTAAATGTGAGACTCTGTTCTCTTTCCTAACTCAGTTCATGTGTAGCCATGTTTACAGGAACTTCATAAGTGATATCTTATGATAAGTTTCTTTTTCTGTGTGACTTATTTCCCTTAGAATCATCGTACCTGAATCCACTCACTTTGCTGCTCCTG
The DNA here is from genome assembly GCF_964165515.1 of Mesoplodon bidens. Lineage (NCBI taxonomy): Eukaryota > Metazoa > Chordata > Mammalia > Artiodactyla > Ziphiidae > Mesoplodon > Mesoplodon bidens. The sequence goes on from NW_027671760.1 coordinate 839,755, forward strand.
GTCTTATGACATTGATTTCATGGCTGAGGGATATTCCATTGTACATAAATACCACCGTATTTTGAACCATTTTTATATTTCCTGGAATATTTAAGGTGTACCCAAGTTTAGGTTCTTGTAAGCAGTGCAGCCCTAAATATGGGGGTGGCTCTGTCTTATTGATTTTCAGTTTTCCCAAGGTATATTGCCTAGACTGGAAGTGCACTTGGCTAGTAGCTCTGTTGTTGACTTCTTTTAGGGAACACAATGCACTCCTCCAGTGAGGCAGTTGGCAATTTACATCCCGCCCATCAGCATAACAAGGCTCCCTGTTCTCCAGGGCTTGTCTTGCCTTTCTGGTTTTTACACATTTGTGGATGTCCCTTTTGACCGGTGGGAAGTGATACTTCTTTGTAGTGCAGATTTGCATTGCCCGCTTGCTTGCTTGGCCAAAAAGGGCGTATGCGTTTTCTCCTGAATATATTCAGTAGAAAACGCATATGCCCTTTTTGGCCAAGTGCATCATTGTCGATGTTGTACCCCTCTTCCTCTGCTTTGAATGCGATTCCAACGTACCTCTTGGAATCTGTTTCCTGCTATTCTGCCTCGCTTTCAAGTCCGCCTCGTTGCCTTCCCTCAACAGATTTTTGGACGATAGTTGTCCTTTATTACTCTGCCAGTTTGTGAATTGCTGTGCCCCTGAGCTCCATTTTTCAACTCGTTTTTTGTGAGCTGTACGCAAGTCCAAAATTTTGGTTCAGGACCTATACTGGTTCCCGGTGGTTGGCTGAGACTCTGGATAATTCTTCTTCCTGCCGGGAAATTTGAGTGACATGTGCCCGTCCAAATGCCTAACAGCAACTGTCTCATTGGTTCTCCCTTTTCCCTTCCATCCTCTGCCACATTAGCAACCTGTGCGAACCAGGAGGTTAAAGGGGTTGTCTCTCCAATTTGGGAGATTGATAGTAAAGCAGTTGGAAAGTCAAACCGGATCACAAGGAGAGGGACTACTCGTTGAGTTTTAGAAACCTTTTGTAGTCACAGTGTGTCCATTCTCTAGGTTTCCCGTACATGTTATAGCTGTAGTAATATTCCCTTCAACCTGGAGAGTTGGGACCCATGGAATGGGGGCCATGCATTTTTGCTTTAAAGGGTCTGCATTTGCTCACCCAATCTCACCAATCCTCTCAGTCCCAAGTGTCCAGCCTTATAGCACATCCAGCTGTCATTGTAGATAGGGTCATTCCATGTTTCATCAGAGACCCTGAAGGAAATGTAAAGAATTTCCCTGTTTTTTGGTTTTGTTTTTGAAATTCTTTTTATAGTGGGTTTGATCTGATTCTCGCTGTCATGTTTATGCCAGTCTAGACACACTTGATTCCCTTACAGAGACATATCATTACATAGGTTTTAAGATTCTTACTAGTCAGATCTATTCCTCTGCGGGAAATATGGGATTTTGAGTCCCTTTCACTGAGGAAGGTGTAGGTCTTGTCTATTCCACAGTTTGTTTTAGAAATGGTACCTGTACTTATATCAAACTCTGGTTTTATGCATCACCCCACCTCTCCTTTCCCCTTAAGCAGGCATAAGAGTATTTTCTAAATGTGAGACTCTGTTCTCTTTCCTAACTCAGTTCATGTGTAGCCATGTTTACAGGATCTTCATAAGTGATATCTTATGATAAGTTTCTTTTTCTGTGTGACTTATTTCACTTAGAATCATCGTACCTGAATCCACTCACTTTGCTGCTCCTGGTCTTATGACATTGATTTCATGGCTGAGGTCTATTCCATCGTACATAAGTACTACAATTTTTGAACCATTTTTATATTTCTTGGGATATTTAAGGTGAACACAATTTGAGGTTCTTATAAGCAGTGCACCACTAAATTTGGGGGTTGATCTGTCTTATTGATTTTCAGTTTTCCCAAGGTATATTCCGTAGACTGGATGTGCCCTTGGCTCTGTAGCTCTATTGTTTACTTGTTTTAGGGAATGCAATGCACTCCTCCAGTGACGCAGTTGGCAATTTACATCCCGCCCATCAGCATAACAAGGCTCCCTGTTCTCCAGGGCCTGTCTTGCCTTTCTGGTTTTTACACATTTGTGGATGTCCCTTTTGACCTGTGGGAAGTGATACTTCTTTGTAGTGCAGATTTGCATTGCCGCTTGCTTGCTTGGCCAAAAAGGGTGTATGCGTTTTCTCCTGAATATATTCAGGAGAAAACACATATGCCCTTTTGGCCAAGTGCGTCATTGTCGAAGTTGTACCCTTCTTCCTGTGCTTTAAAGGCGATTCCAACGTACCTCTTGAAATCTGTTTCCTGCTATTCAGCTTCACTTTCAAGTCCGCCTCGTTGCCTTCCCTAAACAGATTTTTCGACGATAGTTGTCCTTTATTACTCTGCCAGTTTGTGAATTGCTGTGTCCCTGAGCTCAATTTTAAAACTCGTTTTTTTGTGAGCTGTACGCAATTCCAAAATTTTGGTTTAGGACGTATACTGGTTCCCGGTGGGTGGCTGAGACTTTGGTTAATTCTTCTTCCTGCCGGGAAATTAGAGTGACATGTGTCCGTCCAAATGCCTAACAGCTACTCTCTCATTGGTTCTCCCTCTTTCCCTCCATTCTATGCAAAATTGGAAACCTGTGCGAACCAGGAGCTTAAAGGGGCTGTCTCTCCAATTTGGGAGATTGATAGTAAAGCAGTTGGAAAGTCAAACCGGATCACAAGGAGAGGGACTACTCGTTGAGTTTTAGAAACCTTTTGTAGTCACAGTGTGTCCATTCTCTAGGTTTCCCGTACATGTTATAGCTGTAGTAATATTCCCTTCAACCTGGAGAGTTGGGACCCATGGAATGGGGGCCATGCATTTTTGCTTTAAAGGGTCTGCATTTGCTCACCCAATCTCACCAATCCTCTCAGTCCCAAGTGTCCAGCCTTATAGCACATCCAGCTGTCATTGTAGATAGGGTCATTCCATGTTTCATCAGAGACCCTGAAGGAAATGTAAAGAATTTCCCTGTTTTTTGGTTTTGTTTTTGAAATTCTTTTTATAGTGGGTTTGATCTGATTCTCGCTGTCATGTTTATGCCAGTCTAGACACACTTGATTCCCTTACAGAGACATATCATTACATAGGTTTTAAGATTCTTACTAGTCAGATCTATTCCTCTGCGGGAAATATGGGATTTTGAGTCCCTTTCACTGAGGAAGGTGTAGGTCTTGTCTATTCCACAGTTTGTTTTAGAAATGGTACCTGTACTTATATCAAACTCTGGTTTTATGCATCACCCCACCTCTCCTTTCCCCTTAAGCAGGCATAAGAGTATTTTCTAAATGTGAGACTCTGTTCTCTTTCCTAACTCAGTTCATGTGTAGCCATGTTTACAGGATCTTCATAAGTGATATCTTATGATAAGTTTCTTTTTCTGTGTGACTTATTTCACTTAGAATCATCGTACCTGAATCCACTCACTTTGCTGCTCCTGGTCTTATGACATTGATTTCATGGCTGAGGTCTATTCCATCGTACATAAGTACTACAATTTTTGAACCATTTTTATATTTCTTGGGATATTTAAGGTGAACACAATTTGAGGTTCTTATAAGCAGTGCACCACTAAATTTGGGGGTTGATCTGTCTTATTGATTTTCAGTTTTCCCAAGGTATATTCCGTAGACTGGATGTGCCCTTGGCTCTGTAGCTCTATTGTTTACTTGTTTTAGGGAATGCAATGCACTCCTCCAGTGACGCAGTTGGCAATTTACATCCCGCCCATCAGCATAACAAGGCTCCCTGTTCTCCAGGGCCTGTCTTGCCTTTCTGGTTTTTACACATTTGTGGATGTCCCTTTTGACCTGTGGGAAGTGATACTTCTTTGTAGTGCAGATTTGCATTGCCGCTTGCTTGCTTGGCCAAAAAGGGTGTATGCGTTTTCTCCTGAATATATTCAGGAGAAAACACATATGCCCTTTTGGCCAAGTGCGTCATTGTCGAAGTTGTACCCTTCTTCCTGTGCTTTAAAGGCGATTCCAACGTACCTCTTGAAATCTGTTTCCTGCTATTCAGCTTCACTTTCAAGTCCGCCTCGTTGCCTTCCCTAAACAGATTTTTCGACGATAGTTGTCCTTTATTACTCTGCCAGTTTGTGAATTGCTGTGTCCCTGAGCTCAATTTTAAAACTCGTTTTTTTGTGAGCTGTACGCAAGTCCAAAATTTTGGTTTAGGACGTATACTGGTTCCCGGTGGGTGGCTGAGACTTTGGTTAATTCTTCTTCCTGCCGGGAAATTAGAGTGACATGTGTCCGTCCAAATGCCTAACAGCTACTCTCTCATTGGTTCTCCCTCTTTCCCTCCATTCTATGCAAAATTGGAAACCTGTGCGAACCAGGAGCTTAAAGGGGCTGTCTCTCCAATTTGGGAGATTGATAGTAAATCAGTTGAAAAGTCTAACCGGAGCACCTGGAGAGGGACTATTCGTTGAGTTTTAGAAACTATTGTATTCACAATGTGTCCATTCCTTAGGTTTCTCGTACATGTTATAGCTGTAGTAATATTCCCTTCAACATGGACAGTTGGGACCCATGGAATGGGGCCCATGCACTTTTGCTTTTAAGGGTCTGCATTTTCTCACCCAATCTCACCAATCCTCTCAGTCCCAAGTGTCCAGCCTTATGCCACATCTAGCTGTCATTGTAGATAGGGTCATTCCAGGTTTCATCAGAGACCCTGAAGGAATTGTACAGAATTTCCCTGTTTTTTGGTTTTGTTTTTGAAATTCCTTTTTATAGTGGGTTTGAGCTGATTCTCGCTGCCATGATTATGCCAGTCTAGACACTCTTGATTCCCTAATGGAAACATATCAATACATAGGTTTTAAGATTCTTACTAGTCATGTCTCTTCCTCTGCGGAAAATATGGAGTTTTGAGTCCCTTTCACTTAGGAAGGTGTAGGTCTTGTCTATTCCACAGTTGGTTTTAGAAACGGTACCTGTGCTTATATCAAACTCTGGTTTTATGCATCACCCCACCTCTCCTTTCCCCTTAAACAGGCATAAGAGTGTTTTCTAAATGTGAGACTCTGTTCTCTTTCCTAACTCAGTTCATGTGTAGCCATGTTTACAGGAACTTCATAAGTGATATCTTATGATAAGGTTCTTTTTCTGTGTGACTTATTTCACTTAGAATCTTCGTACCTGAATCCACTCACTTTGCTGCTCCTGGTCTTATGACATTGATTTCATGGCTGAGGGATATTCCATCGTACATAAATACCACAGTATTTTGAACCATTTTTATATTTCCTGGGATATTTAAGGTGTACCCAAGTTGAGGTTCTTGTAAGCAGTGCAGCCCTAAATATGGGGGTGTCCCTGTCTTATTGATTTTCAGTTTTCCCAAGGTATATACCCTAGACTGGAAGTGCACTTGGCTCAGTAGCTCTGTTGTTGACTTCTTTTAGGGAACACTATGCACTCTTCCATTGAGGCAGTTGGCAATTTACATCCCGCCCATCAGCATAACAAGGCTCCCTGTTCTCCAGGGCCTGTCTTGCCTTCCAGGTTTTTACACATTTGTGGATGTCCCTTTTGACCGGTGGGAAGTGATACTTCTTTGTAGTGCAGATTTGCATTGCCCGCTTGCTTGCTTGGCCAAAAAGGGCGTATGCGTTTTCTCCTGAATATATTCAGGAGAAAACGCATACGCCCTTTTTGGCCAAGGGCGTCATTGTCGAAGTTGTGCCCCTCGTTCTGTGCTTTAAAGGCGATTCCAACGTACCTCTTGAAATCTGTTTCCTGCTATTCTGCCTCGCTTTCAAGTCCGCCTCGTTGCCACCCCTCAACAGATTTTTGGACGATAGTTGTCCTTTATTACTCTGCCAGTTTGTGAATTGCTGTGCCCCTGAGCTCCATTTTTCAACTCATTTTTTGTGAGCTGTACGCAAGTCCAAAATTTTGGTTCAGGACCTATACTGGCTCCTGGTGGGTGGCTGAGACTTTGGTTGATACTTCTTCCTGCCGGGAAATTAAAGTGACATGTGCCCGTCCAAATGCCTAACAGCTAATCTCTCTTTGGTTCTCCCTCTTCCCTTCCATCCTCTGCAAAATTGGCAACCTGTGCGAACCAGGAGATTAAAGGGGCTGTCTCTCCAATTTGGGAGATTGATAGTAAAGCAGTTGGAAAGTCAAACCGGAGCTCCAAGAGAGGGACTATTCGTTGAGTTTTAGAAACCTTTTGTATTTACAGTGTGTCCATTCTCTGGGTTTCCCATACTTGTTATAGCTGTAGTAATGTTCCCTTCAACCTGGAGAGTTGGGACCCTTGGAATGGGGTCCATGCATTTTTGCTGTAAAGGGTCTGCATTTGCTCACCCAATCTCACCAATCCTCTCATTCCCAAGTGTCCAGCCTTATACCACATCCATCTATCATTGTAGATAGGGTCATTCCAGGTTTCATCAGAGACCCTGAAGGAATTGTAAAGAATATCCCTTGTTTTTTGGTTTTGTTTTTGAAATTCCTTTTTATAGTGGGTTTGAGCTTATTCTCGCTGCCATGCTTATGCCAGTCTAGACCCACTTGATTCCCTTACAGAGACATATCAATACATAGGTTTTAAGATTCTTACTAGTCAGATCTATTCCTCTGAGGGAAATATGGTGTTTTGAGTCCCTTTCACTGAGGAAGGTGTAGGTCTTGCCTATTCCACAGTTGGTTTTAGAAACGGTACCTGTGCTTATATCAAACTCTGGTTTATGCATCACCCCACCTCTCCTTCCCCCTTAAACAGGCATAAGAGTGTTTTCTAAATGTGAGACTCTGTTCTCTTTCCTAACTCATTTCATGTGTAGCCATGTTTACAGGATCTTCATAAGTGATATCTTATGATAAGTTTCTTTTTCTGTGTGACTTATTTCACTTAGAATCATCGTACCTGAATCCACTCACTTTGCTGCTCCTGGTCTTATGACATTGATTTCATGACTGAGGAATATTCCATCGTACATAAGTACCACAATTTTTTGAACCATTTTTATATTTCCTGGGATATTTATGGTGTACCCAAGTTGAGGTTCTTGTAAGCAGTGCAGCCCTAAATTTAGGGGTGGCTCTGTCTTATTGATTTTCAGTTTTCCCAAGGTATATTCCCTAGACTGGAAGTGCCCTTGGCTCTGTAGCTCTGTTGTTTACTTGTTTTAGGGAATGCAATGCACTCCTCCAGTGAGGCAGTTGGCAATTTACATCCCGCCCATCAGCATAACAATGCTCCCTGTTCTCCACGGCCTGTCTTGCCTCTGGTTTTTACACATTTTGTGGATGTCCCTTTTGACCGGTGGGAAGTGATACTTCTTTGTAGTGCAGATTTGCATTGCCCGATTGCTTGCTTGGCCAAAAAGGGCGTATGCGTTTTCTCCTGAATATATTCAGGAGAAAACGCATACACCCTTTTTGGCCAAGTGCGTCATTCTTGAAGTTGTGCCCCTCTTCCTGTGCTTTAAAGGTGATTCCAACGTACCTCTTGAAATCTGTATCCTGCTATTCTGCCTCGCTTTCAAGTCCGCCTCGTTTCATTCCCTCAACAGATTTTCGGACGATAGTTGTCCTTTATTACTCTGCCAGTTTGTGAATTGCTGTGCCCCTGAGCTCCGTTTTTCAACTCGTTTTTTGTGAGCTGTACCCAAGTCCAAAACTTTGCTTCAGGACCTATACTGGTTCCCGGTGGGTGGCTGAGACTTTGGTTATTTCTTCTTACTGCCGGGAACTCAGCGTGACATGTGCCCCTCCAAGAGCCTAAGAGCTACTCTCTCTTTGGTTCTCCCTATTCCCTTCCATCCTCTGCAAATTTGGCAACCTGTGCAAACCATGAGGTTAAAGGGGCTGTCTCTCCAATTTGCGAGATTGATAGTAAAGCAGTTGGAAAGTCAAACCGGAGTACCAGGAGAGAGACTATTCGTTGAGTTTTAGAAACCTTTTGTATTCACAGTGTGTCCATTCTCTAGGTTTCCCGTACATGTTATAGCTGTAGAAATATTCCCAAAACCTGGAGAGTTGGGACCCATGGAGGGGGGCCATGCATTTTTGCTTTAAAGGGTCTGCATTTGCTCACCCAATCTCACCAATCCTCTCAGTCCCAAGTGTCCAGCCTTATACCACATCCAGCTGTCATTGTAGATAGGGTCATTCCAGGTTTCACCAGAGACCCTGAAGGAAATGTAAAGAATTTCCCTGTTTTTTGGTTTTGTTTTTGAAATTCCTTTTTATAGTGGGTTTGAGCTGATTCTCGCTGCCATGTTTATGCCAGTCTGGAGACACTTGATTCCCTTACAGAAACATATCAATACATAGGTTTTAAGTTTCTTACTAGTCAGATCTATTCCTCTGCGGGAAATATGGGGTTTTGAGTCCCTTTCACTGAGGAAGGTGTAGGTCTTGTCTATTCCAAAGTTGGTTATATAAATGGTACCTGTGCTTATGTCAAACTCTGGTTTTATGCATCAGCCCACCTCTCCTTCCCCCTTAAGCAGGCATAAGAGTGTTTTCTAAATGTGAGACTCTTTTCTCTTTCCTAACTCAGTTCATGTGTAGCCATGTTTACAGGAACTTCATAAGTGATATCTTAGGATAAGTTTGTTTTTCTGTGTGAATTATTTCACTTAGAATCATCGTACCTGAATCCACTGACTTTGCTGCTCCTGATGTTATGACATTGATTTCGTGGCTGAGGGATATTCCATCGTACATAAATACCACAGTATTTTGAACCATTTTTATATTTCCTGGGATATTTAAGGTGTACCCAAGTTGAGATTCTTGTAAGCAGTGCAGCCCTAAATATGGGGGTGGCTCTGTCTTATTGATTTTCAGTTTTCCCAAGGTATATTCCCTAGACTGGAAGTGCACTTGGCTCAGTAGCTCTGTTGTTGACTTCTTTTAGGGAACAAAATGCACTCCTCCAGTGAGGCAGTTGGCAATTTACATCCCGCCCATCAGCATAACAAGGCTCCCTGTTCTCCAGGGCCTGTCTTGCCTTTCTGGTTTTTACATATTTTGGATGTCCCTTTTGACCGGTGGGAAGTGATACTTCTTTGTAGTGCAGATTTGCATTGCCCGCTTGCATGCCTGGCCAAAAAGGGCGTATGCGTTTTCTCCTGAATATATTCAGGAGAAAACGCATACGCCCTTTTTGGCCAAGTCCGTCATTGTCGATATTGTACCCCTCTTCCTGTGCTTTAAAGGCGATTCCAACGTACCTCTTGAAATCTGTTTCCTGCTATTCTGCCTCGCTTTCAAGTCCGCCTCGTTGTCTTCCCTCAACAGATTTTTGGACGATAGTTGTCCTTTATTACTCAGCCAGTTTGTGAATTGCTGTGCCCCTGAGCACAATTGTTCAACTATTTTTTTGTGAGCTGTACGCAAGTCCAAAATTTTGGTTCAGGACCTATCCTGGATCCTGGTGGGTGGCTGAGACTTTGGTTAATTCTTCTTCCTGCCGGGAAATTAGAGTGACATGTGCCCGTCCAAGAGCCTAAGAGCTACTCTCTCATTGGTTCTCCCTCTTCCATTCCATCCTCTGCAAATTTGGAAACCTGTGAGAACCAGGAGGTTAAAGGGGCTGTCTCTCCAATTTGGGAGATTGATAGTAAAGCAGTTGGAAAGTCAAACCGGAGCACCAGGAGAGGGACTATTCGTTGAGTTTTAGAAACCTTTTGTATTCACCTTGTGTCCATTCTCTAGGATTCTCGTACATGTTATAGCTGTAGTAATATTCCCTTCAACATGGAGAGTTGGGACCCATGGAACGGGGACCATGCATTTTTGTTTTAAAGGGTCTGCATTTGCTCACCCAATCTCACCAATCCTCTCAGTCCCAAGTGTCCAGCCTTATGCCACATCCAGCTGTCATTGTAGATAGTGTCATTCCAGATTTCATCAGAGACCCTGAAGGAATTGTAAAGCATTTCCCTGTTTTTTGGTTTTGTTTTTGAAATTCCTTTTTATAGTGGGTTTGAGCTGATTCTCGCTGCCATGTTTACGCCAGTCTACACACACATGATTCCCTTACAGAGAAGTATCAATACATAGGTTTTAAGATTCTTACTAGACAGATCTATTCCTCTGCGGGAAATATGGTGTTTTGAGTCCCTTTCACTGAGAAAGGTGTAGGTCTTGTCTATTCCACAGTTGGTTTTAGAAATGGTACCTCTACTTATATCAAACTCTTGTTTTATGCATCACCCCACCTATCCTCTCCCCTTAAGCAGGCATAAGAGTGTTTTCTAAATGTGAGACTCTGTTCTCTTTCCTAACTCAGTTCATGTGTAGCCATGTTTACAGGATCTTCATAAGTGATATCTTATGATAAGTTTCTTTTTCTGTGTGACTTTTTCACTTAGAAGCATCGTACCTTAATCCACTCACTTTGGTTCTCCTGGTCTTATGACATGGATTTCATAGCTGAGGGATATTCCATCGATCATAAATACCACAGTTTTTTGATCCATATTTATATTTTCTGGGATATTTAAGGTGTACCCAAGTTGAGGTTCTTGTAAGCAGTGCAGCCCTAAATTTAGGGGTGGCTCTATCTTATTGATTTTCAGTTTTCCCAAGGTATATTCCCTAGACTGGAAGTGCCCTTGGCTCTGTAGCTCTGTCGTTGACTTGTTTTAGGGAACAAAATGCACTCCTCCAGTGAGGCAGTTGGCAATTTACATCCCGCCCATCAGCATAACAAGACTCCCACTTCTCCACGGCCTGTCTTTCCTCTCTGGTTTTTACACATTTTGTGGATGTCCCTTTTGACCGGTGGGAAATGATACTACTTTGTAGTGCAGACTTGCATTGCCCACTTGCTTGCTTGGCCAAAAAGGGCGTATGCGTTTTCTCCTGAATATATTCAGGAGAATACGCATACGCACTTTTTGGCCAATTGCGTCATTGTCGAAGTTGTGCCCCTCTTCCTGTGCTTTAAAGGCGAATTCAACGTACCTCTTGAAAAATCTTTCCTACTATTCTGCCTCGCTTTCAAGTCCGCCTCGTTGCCTTCCCTCAACAGATTTTTGGACGATAGTTGTCCTTTATTACTCTGCCAGTTTGTGAATTGCTGTGCCCCTGAGCTCCATTTTTCAACTCGTTTTAAGTGAGCTGTACGCAAGTCCAAAATTTTGGTTCAGGACCTATACTGGTTCCCGGTGGGTGGCTGAGACTATGGTTAATTCTTCTTCCTACTCGGAAATTAGAGTGATATGTGCCCGTCCAAATGTCTAACAGCTATTGTCTCATTGGTTCTCCCTCTTCCCTTCCATCCTCTGCAAAATTGGCAACCTGTGCGAACCAGGAGGTTAAAGGGTTTGGCTCTCCAAGTTGGGAGATTGATAGTAAAGCAGTTAGAAAGTCAAACCGGAGCACCAGGAGAGGGACTACTCGTTGAGTTTTAGAAACCTATTGTATTCACATTGTGTCCATACTCCAGGTTTCCCGTACATGTTATAGCTGTAGTAATATTCCCTTCAACATGGAGAGTTGGGACCCATGGAATGGGGGCCATGCATTTTTGCTTTACAGGGTCTGCATTTGCTCACCCAATCTCACCAATCCTGTCAGTCCCAAGTGTCCTGCCTTATGCCACATCCAGCTGTCATTGTAGATAGGGTCATTCCAGGTTTCATCAGAGACCCTGAAGGAATTGAAAAGAATTTCCCTGTTTTTTGGTTTTGTTTTTTAAATTCCTTTTTATAGTGGGTTTGAGCTGATTCTCGCTGCCATGTTTATGCCAGTCTACACACTTGATACCATTATGGAGACATATCAATACATAGGTTTTAGGATTGTTACTAGTCAGATCTATTCCTCTGCGGGAAATATGCGGTTTTGAGTCCCTTTCACTGAGGAAGGTGTAGGTCTTGTCTATTCCAAAGTTGGTTTTACAAACGGTACCTGTGCTTATATCAAACTCTGGTTTTATGCATGACCCCACCTCTCCTCTCCCCTTAAGCAGGCATAACAGTGTTTTCTAAATGTGAGACTCTGTTCTCTTTCTTAACTCATTTCATGTGTAGCCATGTTTACAGGATCTTCATAAGTGATATCTCATGATAAGTTTCTTTTCCTGTTTGACTTCACATAGAATCATCGTCCCTGAAACCACTCAGTTTGCTGCTCCTGGTCTTATGACATTGATTTCATGGCTGAGGGATATTCCATCGTTCATAAGTACCACAATATTTTGAACCATATTTATATTTCCTGGGATATTTACGGTGTACCCAAGTTGAGGTTCTTGTAAGCAGTGCAGCCCTAAATTTGGGGGTGGCACTGTCTTTTTGATTTTCAGTTTTCCCAAGGTATATTCCCTAGACTGGAAGTGCCCTTGGCTCTGTAGCTCTGTTGTTTACTTGTTTTAGGGAACACAATACACTCCTCCAGTGAGGCAGTTCGCAATTTACATCCCGCCCATCAGCATAACAGGGCTCCCTGTTCTCCAGGGCCTGTCTTGCCTTTCTGGTTGTTACATATTTGTGGATGTCCCTTTTGACCGGTGGGAAGTGATATTTCTTTGTAGTGCAGATTTGCATTGCCCGCTTGCTTGCTTGGCCAAAAAGGGCGTATGCGTTTTCTCCTGAATATATTCAGGAGAAAACGCATACGCCCTTTTTGGCCAAGTGCGTCACTGTCGTTGTTTTACCCCTCTTCCTGTGCTTTAAAGGCGAATCTAACGTACCTCTTGTAATCTGTTTCCTGCTATTCTGCCTCGCTTTCAAGTCCGCCTCGTTGCCTTCCCTCAACAGATTTTTGGACGATAGTTGTCCTTTATTACTCTGCCAGTTTGTGAATTGCTGTGCCCCTGAGCTCTATTTTTCAACTCGTTTTTTGTGAGCTGTACGCAAGTCCAAAATTTTCGTTCAGGACGTATACTGGTTCCCGGTGGGTGGCTGAGACATTGCTTAATTCTTCTTCCTGCCGGGAAATTAGAGTGACATGTGCCCGTCCAAATGCCTAACAGCTACTCTCTCATTGGTTCTCCCTCTTTCCTTCCATCCTCTGCCAAATTGGCAACCTGTGCGAACCCGGAGGTTAAAGGGGTTGTCTCTCCAAGTTGGGAGATTGATAGTAAAGCATTTGGAAAGTCAAACCGGATCACCAGGAGAGGGACTACTCGTTTAGTTTTAGAAACCTTTTGTATTCACAGTGTGTCCATTCTGTAGGTTTCCCGTACATGTTATAGCTGTAGTAATATTCCCTTCAACATGGAGAGTTGGGACCCATGGAATGGGGGCCATGCATTTTTGCTTTAAAGGGTCTGCATTTGCTCACCCAATCTCACCAATCCTCTTAGTCCATAGTGTCCAGCCTTATTCCACATCTAGCTGTCATTGTAGATAGGGTCATTCCAGGTTTCATCAGAGACCCTGAAGGAATTGTAAAGAAATTCCCTGTTTATTGGTTTTGTTTATGAAATTCCTTTTTATAGTGGGTTTGAGCTGATTCTCGCTGCCATGTTTATGCCAGTCTAGACATTCTTGATTCCCTAATGGAGACATATCAATACATAGGTTCTAAGATTCTTACTAGTCAGATCTATTCCTGTGCGGGAAATATGGGGTTTTGAGTCCCTTTCACTGAGGAAGGTGTAGGTCTTGTCTATTCCACAGTTGGTTTTAGAAACGGTACCTGTGCTAATATCGAACTCTGGTTTTATGCATCACCCCACCTCTCCTTCCCCCTTAAACAGGCATAAGAGTGTTTTCTAAATGTGAGACTCTGTTCTCTTTCCTAACTCTGTTCATGTGTAGCCGTGTTTACAGGATCTTCATAAGTGATATCTTATGATAAGTTTGTTTATCTGTGTGACTTATTTCACTTAAAATCATCGTACCTGAATCCACTCAATTTGCTCCTCCTGGTCTTATGACATTGATTTCATGGCTGAGGGATATTCAAAAGAACCTAAGTACTACAAATTTTTGAAGCATTTTTATATTTCCTGGGATATTTAAGGTGTACACAAGTTGAGGTTCTTATAAGCAGTGCAGCCCTAAATTTGGGGGTGGCTCTGTCTTATTGATTTTCAGTTTTCCCAAGGTATATTCCGTAGACTGGAAGTGCCCTTGGCTCTGTAGCTCTGTTGTTTACTTGTTTTAGGGAACGCAATGCACTCCTCCAGTGAGGCAGTTGGCAATTTACATCCCGCCCTTCAGCATAACAAGGCTCCCAGTTCTCCAGGGCCTGTCTTGCCTTTCTGGTTTTTACATATTTGTGGATGTCCCTTTTGACCGGTGGGAAGTGATACTTCTTTGTAGTGCAGATTTGCATTGCCCGCTTGCTTGCTTGGCCAAAAAGGGCGTATGCGTTTTCTCCTGAATATATTCAGGAGAAAACGCATACGCCCTTTTTGGCCAAGGGCGTCATTGTCGACGTTGTGCCCCTCGTTCTGTGCTTTAAAGGCGATTCCAACGTACCACTTGAAATCTGTTTCCTGCTATTCTGCCTCGCTTTCAAGTCCGCCTCGTTGCCTTCCCTCAACAGATTTTTGGACGATAGTTGTCCTTTATTACTCTGCCAGTTTGTGAATTGCTGTGCCCCTGAGCTCCATTTTTCAACTCGTTTTTTGTGAGCTGTACGCAAGTCCAAAATTTTGGTTCAGGACCTATACTGGTTACTGGTGGGTGGCTGAGACTTTGGTTAATACTTCTTCCTGCCGGGAAATTAAAGTGACATGTGCCCGTCCAAATGCCTAACAGCTAATCTCTCTTTGGTTCTCCCTCTTCCCTTCCATCCTCTGCAAAATTGGCAACCTGTGCGAACCAGGAGATTAAAGGGGCTGTCTCTCCAATTTGGGAGATTGATAGTAAAGCAGTTGGAAAGTCAAACCGGAGCACCAAGAGAGGGACTATTCGTTGAGTTTTAGAAACCTTTTGTATTTACAGTGTGTCCATTCTCTGGGTTTCCCATACTTGTTATAGCTGTAGTAATATTCCCTTCAACCTGGAGAGTTGGGACCCTTGGAATGGGGTCCATGCATTTTTGCTTTAAAGGGTCTGCATTTGCTCACCCAATCTCACCAATCCTCTCATTCCCAAGTGTCCAGCCTTATACCACATCCATCTGTCATTGTAGATAGGTTCATTCCAGGTTTCATCAGAGACCCTGAAGGAATTGTAAAGAATATCCCTTGTTTTTTGGTTTTGTTTTTGAAATTCCTTTTTATAGTGGGTTTGAGCTTATTCTCGCTGCCATGTTTATGCCAGTCTAGACACACTTAATTCCCTTACAGAGACATATCAATACATAGGTTTTAAGATTCTTACTAGTCAGATCTATTCCTCTGAGGGAAATATGCTGTTTTGAGTCCCTTTCACTGAGGAAGGTGTAGGTCTTGCCTATTCCACAGTTGGTTTTAGAAACGGTACCTGTGCTTATATCAAACTCTGGTTTTATGCATCACCCCACCTCTCCTTCCCCCTTAAACAGGCATAAGAGTGTTTTCTAAATGTGAGACTCTGTTCTCTTTCCTAACTCATTTCATGTGTAGCCATGTTTACAGGATCTTCATAAGTGATATCTTATGATAAGTTTCTTTTTCTGTGTGACTTATTTCACTTAGAATCATCGTACCTGAATCCACTCACTTTGCTGCTCCTGGTCTTATGACATTGATTTCATGGCTGAGGAATATTCCATCGTACATAAGTACCACAATTTTTTGAACCATTTTTATATTTCCTGGGATATTTATGGTGTACCCAAGTTGAGGTTCTTGTAAGCAGTGCAGCCCTAAATTTGGGGGTGGCTCTGTCTTATTGATTTTCAGTTTTCCCAAGGTATATTCCCTAGACTGGTAGTGCCCTTGGCTCTGTAGCTCTGTTGTTTACTTGTTTTAGGGAATGCAATGCACTCCTCCAGTGAGGCAGTTGGCAATTTACATCCCGCCCATCAGCATAACAATGCTCCCTGTTCTCCACGGCCTGTCTTGCCTCTGGTTTTTACACATTTTGTGGATGTCCCTTTTGACCGGTGGGAAGTGATACTTCTTTGTAGTGCAGATTTGCATTGCCCGATTGCTTGCTTGGCCAAAAGGGGCGTATGCGTTTTCTCCTGAATATATTCAGGAGAAAACGCATACGCCCTTTTTGGCCAAGTGCGTCATTCTTGAAGTTGTGCCCCTCTTCCTGTGCTTTAAAGGTGATTCCAACGTACCACTTGAAATCTGTATCCTGCTATTCTGCCTCGCTTTCAAGTCCGCCTCGTTGCATTCGCTCAACAGATTTTCGGACGATAGTTGTCCTTTATTACTCTGCCAGTTTGTGAATTGCTGTGCCCCTGAGCTCCGTTTTTCAACTCGTTTTTTGTGAGCTGTACCCAAGTCCAAAACTTTGCTTCAGGACCTATACTGGTTCCCGGTGGGTGGCTGAGACTTTGGTTATTTCTTCTTCCTGCCGGGAACTCAGCGTGACATGTGCCCCTCCAAAAGCCTAAGAGCTACTCTCTCTTTGGTTCTCCCTATTCCCTTCCATCCTCTGCAAATTTGGCAACCTGTGCAAACCATGAGGTTAAAGGTGCTGTCTCTCCAGTTTGGGAGATTGATAGTAAAGCAGTTGGAAAGTCAAACCGGAGTACCAGGAGAGAGACTATTCGTTGAGTTTTAGAAACCTTTTGTATTCACAGTGTGTCCATTCTCTAGGTTTCCCATACATGTTATAGCTGTAGAAATATTCCCAAAACCTGGAGAGTTGGGACCCATGGAAGGGGGCCATGCATTTTTGCTTTAAAGGGTCTGCATTTGCTCACCCAATCTCACCAATCCTCTCAGTCCCAAGTGTCCAGCCTTATACCACATCCAGCTGTCATTGTAGATAGGGTCATTCCAGGTTTCACCAGAGACCCTGAAGGAAATGTAAAGAATTTCCCTGTTTTTTGGTTTTGTTTTTGAAATTCCTTTTTATAGTGGGTTTGAGCTGATTCTCGCTGCCATGTTTATGCCAGTCTGGAGACACTTGATTCCCTTACAGAAACATATCAATACATAGGTTTTAAGTTTCTTACTAGTCAGATCTATTCCTCTGCGGGAAATATGGGGTTTTGAGTCCCTTTCACTGAGGAAGGTGTAGGTCTTGTCTATTCCAAAGTTGGTTATAGAAATGGTACCTGTGCTTATGTCAAACTCTGGTTTTATGCATCAGCCCACCTCTCCTTCCCCCTTAAGCAGGCATAAGAGTGTTTTCTAAATGTGAGACTCTTTTCTCTTTCCTAACTCAGTTCATGTGTAGCCATGTTTACAGGAACTTCATAAGTGATATCTTAGGATAAGTTTGTTTTTCTGTGTGAATTATTTCACTTAGAATCATCGTACCTGAATCCACTGACTTTGCTGCTCCTGATGTTATGACATTGATTTCGTGGCTGAGGGATATTCCATCGTACATAAATACCACAGTATTTTGAACCATTTTTATATTTCCTGGGATATTTAAGGTGTACCCAAGTTGAGATTCTTGTAAGCAGTGCAGCCCTAAATATGGGGGTGGCTCTGTCTTATTGATTTTCAGTTTTCCGAAGGTATATTCCCTAGACTGGAAGTGCACTTGGCTCAGTAGCTCTGTTGTTGACTTCTTTTAGGGAACAAAATGCACTCCTCCAGTGAGGCAGTTGGCAATTTACATCCCGCCCATCAGCATAACAAGGCTCCCTGTTCTCCAGGGCCTGTCTTGCCTTTCTGGTTTTTACATATTTTGGATGTCCCTTTTGACCGGTGGGAAGTGATACTTCTTTGTAGTGCAGATTTGCATTGCCCGCTTGCATGCCTGGCCAAAAAGGGCGTATGCGTTTTCTCCTGAATATATTCAGGAGAAAACGCATACGCCCTTTTTGGCCAAGTCCGTCATTGTCGATATTGTACCCCTCTTCCTGTGCTTTAAAGGCGATTCCAACGTACCTCTTGAAATCTGTTTCCTGCTATTCTGCCTCGCTTTCAAGTCCGCCTCGTTGTCTTCCCTCAACAGATTTTTGGACGATAGTTGTCCTTTATTACTCAGCCAGTTTGTGAATTGCTGTGCCCCTGAGCACAATTGTTCAACTATTTTTTTGTGAGCTGTACGCAAGTCCAAAATTTTGGTTCAGGACCTATCCTGGATCCTGGTGGGTGGCTGAGACTTTGGTTAATTCTTCTTCCTGCCGGGAAATTAGAGTGACATGTGCCCGTCCAAGAGCCTAAGAGCTACTCTCTCATTGGTTCTCCCTCTTCCATTCCATCCTCTGCAAATTTGGAAACCTGTGAGAACCAGGAGGTTAAAGGGGCTGTCTCTCCAATTTGGGAGATTGATAGTAAAGCAGTTGGAAAGTCAAACCGGAGCACCAGGAGAGGGACTATTCGTTGAGTTTTAGAAACCTTTTGTATTCACCTTGTGTCCATTCTCTAGGATTCTCGTACATGTTATAGCTGTAGTAATATTCCCTTCAACATGGAGAGTTGGGACCCATGGAACGGGGACCATGCATTTTTGTTTTAAAGGGTCTGCATTTGCTCACCCAATCTCACCAATCCTCTCAGTCCCAAGTGTCCAGCCTTATGCCACATCCAGCTGTCATTGTAGATAGTGTCATTCCAGATTTCATCAGAGACCCTGAAGGAATTGTAAAGAATTTCCCTGTTTTTTGGTTTTGTTTTTGAAATTCCTTTTTATAGTGGGTTTGAGGTGATTCTCGCTGCCATGTTTACGCCAGTCTACACACACATGATTCCCTTACAGAGAAGTATCAATACATAGGTTTTAAGATTCTTAC
This sequence comes from Mesoplodon bidens, assembly GCF_964165515.1. Classification (NCBI taxonomy): domain Eukaryota; kingdom Metazoa; phylum Chordata; class Mammalia; order Artiodactyla; family Ziphiidae; genus Mesoplodon; species Mesoplodon bidens. The sequence continues at coordinate 858,518 of NW_027671760.1, forward strand.
TAGACAGATCTATTCCTCTGCGGGAAATATGGTGTTTTGAGTCCCTTTCACTGAGAAAGGTGTAGGTCTTGTCTATTCCACAGTTGGTTTTAGAAATGGTACCTCTACTTATATCAAACTCTTGTTTTATGCATCACCCCACCTATCCTCTCCCCTTAAGCAGGCATAAGAGTGTTTTCTAAATGTGAGACTCTGTTCTCTTTCCTAACTCAGTTCATGTGTAGCCATGTTTACAGGATCTTCATAAGTGATATCTTATGATAAGTTTCTTTTTCTGTGTGACTTTTTCACTTAGAAGCATCGTACCTTAATCCACTCACTTTGGTTCTCCTGGTCTTATGACATGGATTTCATAGCTGAGGGATATTCCATCGTCCATAAATACCACAGTTTTTTGATCCATATTTATATTTTCTGGGATATTTAAGGTGTACCCAAGTTGAGGTTCTTGTAAGCAGTGCAGCCCTAAATTTAGGGGTGGCTCTATCTTATTGATTTTCAGTTTTCCCAAGGTATATTCCCTAGACTGGAAGTGCCCTTGGCTCTGTAGCTCTGTCGTTGACTTGTTTTAGGGAACAAAATGCACTCCTCCAGTGAGGCAGTTGGCAATTTACATCCCGCCCATCAGCATAACAAGGCTCCCACTTCTCCACGGCCTGTCTTTCCTCTCTGGTTTTTACACATTTTGTGGATGTCCCTTTTGACCGGTGGGAAATGATACTACTTTGTAGTGCAGACTTGCATTGCCCACTTGCTTGCTTGGCCAAAAAGGGCGTATGCGTTTTCTCCTGAATATATTCAGGAGAATACGCATACGCCCTTTTTGGCCAATTGCGTCATTGTCGAAGTTGTGCCCCTCTTCCTGTGCTTTAAAGGCGAATTCAACGTACCTCTTGAAAAATCTTTCCTACTATTCTGCCTCGCTTTCAAGTCCGCCTCGTTGCCTTCCCTCAACAGATTTTTGGACGATAGTTGTCCTTTATTACTCTGCCAGTTTGTGAATTGCTGTGCCCCTGAGCTCCATTTTTCAACTCGTTTTAAGTGAGCTGTACGCAAGTCCAAAATTTTGGTTCAGGACCTATACTGGTTCCCGGTGGGTGGCTGAGACTATGGTTAATTCTTCTTCCTACTCGGAAATTAGAGTGATATGTGCCCGTCCAAATGTCTAACAGCTATTGTCTCATTGGTTCTCCCTCTTCCCTTCCATCCTCTGCAAAATTGGCAACCTGTGCGAACCAGGAGGTTAAAGGGTTTGGCTCTCCAAGTTGGGAGATTGATAGTAAAGCAGTTAGAAAGTCAAACCGGAGCACCAGGAGAGGGACTACTCGTTGAGTTTTAGAAACCTATTGTATTCACATTGTGTCCATACTCCAGGTTTCCCGTACATGTTATAGCTGTAGTAATATTCCCTTCAACATGGAGAGTTGGGACCCATGGAATGGGGGCCATGCATTTTTGCTTTACAGGGTCTGCATTTGCTCACCCAATCTCACCAATCCTGTCAGTCCCAAGTGTCCTGCCTTATGCCACATCCAGCTGTCATTGTAGATAGGGTCATTCCAGGTTTCATCAGAGACCCTGAAGGAATTGAAAAGAATTTCCCTGTTTTTTGGTTTTGTTTTTTAAATTCCTTTTTATAGTGGGTTTGAGCTGATTCTCGCTGCCATGTTTATGCCAGTCTACACACTTGATACCATTATGGAGACATATCAATACATAGGTTTTAGGATTGTTACTAGTCAGATCTATTCCTCTGCGGGAAATATGCGGTTTTGAGTCCCTTTCACTGAGGAAGGTGTAGGTCTTGTCTATTCCAAAGTTGGTTTTACAAACGGTACCTGTGCTTATATCAAACTCTGGTTTTATGCATGACCCCACCTCTCCTCTCCCCTTAAGCAGGCATAACAGTGTTTTCTAAATGTGAGACTCTGTTCTCTTTCTTAACTCATTTCATGTGTAGCCATGTTTAAAGGATCTTCATAAGTGATATCTCATGATAAGTTTCTTTTCCTGTTTGACATCACATAGAATCATCGTCCCTGAAACCACTCAGTTTGCTGCTCCTGGTCTTATGACATTGATTTCATGGCTGAGGGATATTCCATCGTTCATAAGTACCACAATATTTTGAACCATATTTATATTTCCTGGGATATTTACGGTGTACCCAAGTTGAGGTTCTTGTAAGCAGTGCGGCCCATATTTGGGGGTGGCACTGTCTTTTTGATTTTCAGTTTTCCCAAGGTATATTCCCTAGACTGGAAGTGCCCTTGGCTCTGTAGCTCTGTTGTTTACTTGTTTTAGGGAACACAATACACTCCTCCAGTGAGGCAGTTCGCAATTTACATCCCGCCCATCAGCATAACAGGGCTCCCTGTTCTCCAGGGCCTGTCTTGCCTTTCTGGTTGTTACATATTTGTGGATGTCCCTTTTGACCGGTGGGAAGTGATATTTCTTTGTAGTGCAGATTTGCATTGCCCGCTTGCTTGCTTGGCCAAAAAGGGCGTATGCGTTTTCTCCTGAATATATTCAGGAGAAAACGCATACGCCCTTTTTGGCCAAGTGCGTCACTTTCGTTGTTTTACCCCTCTTCCTGTGCTTTAAAGGCGAATCTAACGTACCTCTTGTAATCTGTTTCCTGCTATTCTGCCTCGCTTTCAAGTCCGCCTCGTTACCTTCCCTCAACAGATTTTTGGACGATAGTTGTCCTTTATTACTCTGCCAGTTTGTGAATTGCTGTGCCCCTGAGCTCCATTTTTCAACTCGTTTTTTGTGAGCTGTACGCAAGTCCAAAATTTTCGTTCAGGACGTATACTGGTTCCCGCTGGGTGGCTGAGACATTGCTTAATTCTTCTTCCTGCCGGGAAATTAGAGTGACATGTGCCCGTCCAAATGCCTAAAAGCTACTCTCTCATTGGTTCTCCCTCTTTCCTTCCATCCTCTGCCAAATTGGCAACCTGTGCGAACCAGGAGGTTAAAGGGGTTGTCTCTCCAAGTTGGGAGATTGATAGTAAAGCATTTGGAAAGTCAAACCGGATCACCAGGAGAGGGACTACTCGTTTAGTTTTAGAAACCTTTTGTATTCACAGTGTGTCCATTCTGTAGGTTTCCCGTACATGTTATAGCTGTAGTAATATTCCCTTCAACATGGAGAGTTGGGACCCATGGAATGGGGGCCATGCATTTTTGCTTTAAAGGGTCTGCATTTGCTCACCCAATCTCACCAATCCTCTTAGTCCATAGTGTCCAGCCTTATTCCACATCTAGCTGTCATTGTAGATAGGGTCATTCCAGGTTTCATCAGAGACCCTGAAGGAATTGTAAAGAAATTCCCTGTTTATTGGTTTTGTTTATGAAATTCCTTTTTATAGTGGGTTTGAGCTGATTCTCGCTGCCATGTTTATGCCAGTCTAGACATTCTTGATTCCCTAATGGAGACATATCAATACATAGGTTCTAAGATTCTTACTAGTCAGATCTATTCCTGTGCGGGAAATATGGGGTTTTGAGTCCCTTTCACTGAGGAAGGTGTAGGTCTTGTCTATTCTACAGTTGGTTTTAGAAACGGTACCTGTGCTAATATCGAACTCTGGTTTTATGCATCACCCCACCTCTCCTTCCCCCTTAAACAGGCATAAGAGTGTTTTCTAAATGTGAGACTCTGTTCTCTTTCCTAACTCTGTTCATGTGTAGCCGTGTTTACAGGATCTTCATAAGTGATATCTTATGATAAGTTTGTTTATCTGTGTGACTTATTTCACTTAAAATCATCGTACCTGAATCCACTCAATTTGCTCCTCCTGGTCTTATGACATTGATTTCATGGCTGAGGGATATTCAAAAGAACCTAAGTACTACAAATTTTTGAAGCATTTTTATATTTCCTGGGATATTTAAGGTGTACACAAGTTGAGGTTCTTATAAGCAGTGCAGCCCTAAATTTGGGGGTGGCTCTGTCTTATTGATTTTCAGTTTTCCCAAGGTATATTCCGTAGACTGGAAGTGCCCTTGGCTCTGTAGCTCTGTTGTTTACTTGTTTTAGGGAACGCAATGCACTCCTCCAGTGAGGCAGTTGGCAATTTACATCACGCCCTTCAGCATAACAAGGCTCCCAGTTCTCCAGGGCCTGTCTTGCCTTTCTGGTTTTTACATATTTGTGGATGTCCCTTTTGACCGGTGGGAAGTGATACTTCTTTGTAGTGCAGATTTGCATTGCCCGCTTGCTTGCTTGGCCAAAAAGGGCGTATGCGTTTTCTCCTGAATATATTCAGGAGAAAACGCATACGCCCTTTTTGGCCAAGGGCGTCATTGTCGAAGTTGTGCCCCTCGTTCTGTGCTTTAAAGGCGATTCCAACGTACCACTTGAAATCTGTTTCCTGCTATTCTGCCTCGCTTTCAAGTCCGCCTCGTTGCCTTCCCTCAACAGATTTTTGGACGATAGTTGTCCTTTATTACTCTGCCAGTTTGTGAATTGCTGTGCCCCTGAGCTCCATTTTTCAACTCGTTTTTTGTGAGCTGTATGCAAGTCCAAAATTTTGGTTCAGGACCTATACTGGTTCCTGGTGGGTGGCTGAGACTTTGGTTAATACTTCTTCCTGCCGGGAAATTAAAGTGACATGTGCCCGTCCAAACGCCTAACAGCTAATCTCTCTTTGGTTCTCCCTCTTCCCTTCCATCCTCTGCAAAATTGGCAACCTGTGCGAACCAGGAGATTAAAGGGGCTGTCTCTCCAATTTGGGAGATTGATAGTAAAGCAGTTGGAAAGTCAAACCGGAGCACCAAGAGAGGGACTATTCGTTGAGTTTTAGAAACCTTTTGTATTTACAGTGTGTCCATTCTCTGGGTTTCCCATACTTGTTATAGCTGTAGTAATATTCCCTTCAACCTGGAGAGTTGGGACCCTTGGAATGGGGTCCATGCATTTTTGCTTTAAAGGGTCTGCATTTGCTCACCCAATCTCACCAATCCTCTCATTCCCAAGTGTCCAGCCTTATACCACATCCATCTGTCATTGTAGATAGGTTCATTCCAGGTTTCATCAGAGACCCTGAAGGAATTGCAAAGAATATCCCTTGTTTTTTGGTTTTGTTTTTGAAATTCCTTTTTATAGTGGGTTTGAGCTTATTCTCGCTGCCATGTTTATGCCAGTCTAGACACACTTAATTCCCTTACAGAGACATATCAATACATAGGTTTTAAGATTCTTACTAGTCAGATCTATTCCTCTGAGGGAAATATGCTGTTTTGAGTCCCTTTCACTGAGGAAGGTGTAGGTCTTGCCTATTCCACAGATGGTTTTAGAAACGGTACCTGTGCTTATATCAAACTCTGGTTTTATGCATCACCCCACCTCTCCTTCCCCCTTAAACAGGCATAAGAGTGTTTTCTAAATGTGAGACTCTGTTCTCTTTCCTAACTCATTTCATGTGTAGCCATGTTTACAGGATCTTCATAAGTGATATCTTATGATAAGTTTCTTTTTCTGTGTGACTTATTTCACTTAGAATCATCGTACCTGAATCCACTCACTTTGCTGCTCCTGGTCTTATGACATTGATTTCATGGCTGAGGAATATTCCATCGTACATAAGTACCACAATTTTTTGAACCATTTTTATATTTCCTGGGATATTTATGGTGTACCCAAGTTGAGGTTCTTGTAAGCAGTGCAGCCCTAAATTTGGGGGTGGCTCTGTCTTATTGATTTTCAGTTTTCCCAAGGTATATTCCCTAGACTGGTAGTGCCCTTGGCTCTGTAGCTCTGTTGTTTACTTGTTTTAGGGAATGCAATGCACTCCTCCAGTGAGGCAGTTGGCAATTTACATCCCGCCCATCAGCATAACAATGCTCCCTGTTCTCCACGGCCTGTCTTGCCTCTGGTTTTTACACATTTTGTGGATGTCCCTTTTGACCGGTGGGAAGTGATACTTCTTTGTAGTGCAGATTTGCATTGCCCGATTGCTTGCTTGGCCAAAAAGGGCGTATGCGTTTTCTCCTGAATATATTCAGGAGAAAACGCATACGCCCTTTTTGGCCAAGTGCGTCATTCTTGAAGTTGTGCCCCTCTTCCTGTGCTTTAAAGGTGATTCCAACGTACCTCTTGAAATCTGTATCCTGCTATTCTGCCTCGCTTTCAAGTCCGCCTCGTTGCATTCGCTCAACAGATTTTCGGACGATAGTTGTCCTTTATTACTCTGCCAGTTTGTGAATTGCTGTGCCCCTGAGCTCCGTTTTTCAACTCGTTTTTTGTGAGCTGTACCCAAGTCCAAAACTTTGCTTCAGGACCTATACTGGTTCCCGGTGGGTGGCTGAGACTTTGGTTATTTCTTCTTCCTGCCGGGAACTCAGCGTGACATGTGCCCCTCCAAAAGCCTAAGAGCTACTCTCTCTTTGGTTCTCCCTATTCCCTTCCATCCTCTGCTAATTTGGCAACCTGTGCAAACCATGAGCTTAAAGGTGCTGTCTCTCCAATTTGGGAGATTGATAGTAAAGCAGTTGGAAAGTCAAACCGGAGTACCAGGAGAGAGACTATTCGTTGAGTTTTAGAAACCTTTTGTATTCACAGTGTGTCCATTCTCTAGGTTTCCCATACATGTTATAGCTGTAGAAATATTCCCAAAACCTGGAGAGTTGGGACCCATGGAAGGGGGCCATGCATTTTTGCTTTAAAGGGTCTGCATTTGCTCACCCAATCTCACCAATCCTCTCAGTCCCAAGGGTCCAGCCTTATACCACATCCAGCTGTCATTGTAGATAGGGTCATTCCAGGTTTCACCAGAGACCCTGAAGGAAATGTAAAGAATTTCCCTGTTTTTTGGTTTTGTTTTTGAAATTCCTTTTTATAGTGGGTTTGAGCTGATTCTCGCTGCCATGTTTATGCCAGTCTAGACACACTTGATTCCCTTACAGAAACATATCAATACATAGGTTTTAAGTTTCTTACTAGTCAGATCTATTCCTCTGCAGGAAATATGGGGTTTTGAGTCCCTTTCACTGAGGAAGGTGTAGGTCTTGTCTATTCCAAAGTTGGTTATAGAAATGGTACCTGTGCTTATGTCAAACTCTGGTTTTATGCATCAGCCCACCTCTCCTTCCCCCTTAAGCAGGCATAAGAGTGTTTTCTAAATGTGAGACTCTTTTCTCTTTCCTAACTCAGTTCATGTGTAGCCATGTTTACAGGAACTTCATAAGTGATATTTTATGATAAGTTTGTTTTTCTGTGTGAATTATTTCACTTAGAATCATCGTACCTGAATCCACTGACTTTGCTGCTCCTGGTGTTATGACATTGATTTCATGGCTGAGGGATATTCCATCGTACATAAATACCACAGTATTTTGAACCATTTTTATATTTCCTGGGATATTTAAGGTGTACCCAAGTTGAGATTCTTGTAAGCAGTGCAGACCTAAATATGGGGGTGGCTCTGTCTTATTGATTTTCAGTTTTCCCAAGGTATATTCCCTAGACTGGAAGTGCACT